>NC_057810.1:668631213-668726420 GCF_018294505.1 Triticum aestivum | reverse complement strand
GCGAGGCGGGGTCGGGGGAGTCGGCAGCGAGGCAGGGTCGGGGGAGACGGCCGCGAGGCGGAGTCGGGGAGATGGTGGCGAGGCGGAGGCGACGAGGGGGAGAAGAGAGAGTGGGGAATTGGGGGAGGAAGCAGAGGAGAGGGAATCAGGCCGCGCGGGGGGTTAGGTGAAAATAGATTTAACAGTAGCGTGGGGAGGAAAAACGCGCTGCTACTAAAATCCATAGTAGTAGCGCCGTTTCTAGAAGGGCACTACTACTATACCTAGCATGTCGGGATCGGTGTGGCAATTGTAGTAGTAGCGCGTTCTGTTCCTGCCGCGCTACTGCTAAGGGGGTAACAGTAGCGCGGTTTAGCCAGACGCGCTACTGCTAAGTAGCAGCATTGCCTCATTTTAATAAGCACTACTGGTAAGATTCTGTGTATAAGGTTTCCCTAGTAGTGCTACATGGCAACTGCCTAGTGTTAGTAGGTGGCAACTCCTAAAGTTTTGAAATCATGGCAACTACAGTAGACCAGACCATACATGGCAACTGCCTAGTGTTAGTAGGTGGCAATTCCTAAAATTTTGAAATCATGGCAACTGCAGTAGACCAGACCATACATGGCAACTGTAGTTGAGCCACTATGGCAATTATAGTTGTCTGACATGGCAACTGTAGTTCAGCAACATGGGAACTGCAATTAAACGAACATGGAAGAGGGTCCGGACCATGGCAACTGCGGGGACGCGTGATGACTGTCACCAAAGTGTGCGGGACAGTGAGTACGGGCGCGTGGGCGTTATCAATTTTTCCCACACATAGGCGTGTGAAAGGGATCATAAGGCAAAAAAAAGAGATGTGTGGGCATTACTTGTTTTGCCCACACGTAGCGTGTGGGCTGGTTCTCTTAAACATCACACAAAACGTGTGGCCAGACCCCTTAACGCCCACACATGTGGGTGTTATCGGCGTCCTAGTTTTTCTATCAGTGCTAACTTATAAAGTAGGTTGTTACTTATTATAATCGTAATATTGCTGCTGCTGAATGTTTATGTTTCTTTTTGCAGTGATGAAAGTTTGTCAGATGATGAACTAGAATTCGAGGGTTTCAAGAAATGTGTGATTCATTCGGTAGATTTCACTTGTACCATTTGAAATAATGATGTATGGACAGCTACAACTTTTCTGCAGTGATAAGCTTACACTGAGGACTTCTCACCATCAGGATGTCACACGTTTGAAGCCAAGAAAACATGGATGATCCTAAATGTTTCTGAACTATATATGTTTGCGTGCCTATATATAGCTAGCATGCACCCTGAAGTTATACTACTCTAGTACTGATGTCCATTGTACTGTACCCAGAGATGGTCTATTTTCTCACCCTCTTTTCATTCCTTTTGGCCCTTGACTCCAATATATGCATTATGATGCCTCAGAAAAATCATGCGTCACCTTCAGCAATTTTGAATAAGAATGTTACTTATAGTCAGAAATTTAAGTGTCAGTATTTATGGTTAACATTGAACGATGAAACTATTTTAATACTTACAAACTTTTTTTCGACGAGATGGTTGATAAAAACAACACTTCTTTTCCTGGAACAACTACTACTACATTAATGTTTATAGGTAGATACATGGTTGGTAGATAGCATAGCAGCATTGGTGAACTGAAGCTCCTTCATCTCTATGCTGGTAGAATCACAAGAGCAATGAAATCAGCTTCTCACACCAAAAGAGACTCATCAGCATCAGCATTCGCCACCTTGCTCTTGCCCACCAACCAAGGGCAGCGAGCGTCGCAGGCCTCTATGAAGCGCTCGAACGACGCCTTGCACTTGGCGGCGCACACATCCAGGCTATCGTCCGAGTCGTAGTCGAACGAGTCCTCCGCCATGCACGCCTTGTAGAGCTCGTCCTCTGACTCATCCTCGCCGTTCCATTGCACCTTCACGCCAACAGCCGCCGGCGCCTCCTCGCGGTCCTCCTCCGCCTTCCTCTTGGAACCGCACCCCGCCTTGGCCTTGAGCGCCGCCTCCTTCTCCACCTTGGCCTGCTCCTTCTCGCCGGCGGCCATGGGGATGGCAAACTGCACCTTCTCACCGGCCATCGCTGGATCTCTCTCGCCGATCTCTCCTGGTGGGTTAGGGTTTGGTGGATTGGGGATCTCGCTGTCTCTCTCTCGCTGGATCTGAAACGAAGGTGGGGAAAGAGGTGGCGACGGCTGGCGTATATATCTGCGAACCCTAACCAAGCCCAGGAGTCGCCTCGGGTCGGACTCGGCCACTCGGGTTCCGTCTCCGGACCGGCCTCTTCCGTTGTGGTCTAGGCTGGGCTGGGCCCCATCTCTTCTTTCTTTCTTTCCACTAGCTTGTTGGCAACAGTTCACAATTTTACCCTCGAGTTAGGGTTTCTCTCCCCTCGGCAGCGACTTGAGCGCCACCGTAGGGTTTCGTCTACCCTCCCTCTACTTTGTGCCGGCCACCTTCATCCAGATCGCAGGCTCCGCGCTGTGGGTTTGGGCGGGTTGGTTTCGGTGTAGAGGCTGCTAGGGTTTTACCAAGGCACCCGATTGAATCTTATCTCGGGTCAGAGAACACAAGGATGGATACAAGATCTTCGAGTTCCAGAACAGAGCAGGACTTGGAGGCGATGATGAATGAGTTGGGCCTCCAAGAGGAGGACATGGATGATGTGGTGGTTGAAAAGGAAGATCCGCTGCCGCTGCCGGCGGCGGCGACTCGGTGGATGGCCATAGCACGTGTCCACACAGAGAAAAGCTATAGTCAATACGGTTTCTTCAAGACCATGCGAGCTGCGTGGGATCTAGCCAAGCCAGTACAAATTCGTCCGCTTGAGGAGAATCTTTATACTATGCAATTCGAGTGACTAGGCGACTGGGAGCGTGCCATGGATGAAGGCCCCTGGAATTACAAGGGCAACGCAGTGATCTTGGCAGAATACGATGATTTCACAAAACCATCGCTGATCAAGCTTGACACAATGGAGATTTGGATGCAGATCCACGATCTACCGAAGGGTTTTTATCCACTGATCAAACCCCTAGCAAGGAAAGTGGGCGAATTCATATATGCAGAACCCAAATCCCAGGACTTTGAGGGGAATTTTTTCAGAGTTAGGGTTGGCATTAATGTGTTTAAGCCTCTCAAAAACGCTGTCAGCCTGGTGCACAAAGGGAAGAGGCAGATTTTCAAGGTTAAATACGAGAGGCTTCCAGATTGGTGTGCTGTGTGTGGACATCTGGGGCATCAGTACAAGGAACATGGAGATGGAATTCATGCGAAATCAGCACTCGTTTTCAGAGATCTGCGTGCAGAGTGGTTTAGAGGTGCAGGGCCGGGTCCCGGGCAGAATCGCTACGGCGGGAGAGGCAATCGTGGAGGCCGCGGAAGAGGAGCTGGGAGATCTGGACAGGGGGGAAGAAGCACTGAACATGAAGAATACTCTGAACCGGTGGCTGAGCGAGAGGAGCCCATGATGGATGCTGAAGGTAACCGGAAAAGATCCCAGGCGGACAGTGATGGAAAACTCCAGGAGGTACACCCCCAGGCACAGGTGGTGCCTGCTGGAGCGAACAATTCGCCGGCATCGACCCAACTCTTGTTAACTGCACCCCCCACCCCCATCAGCCCGTCCTCAAAGCAAGATCTGAAGCGAACAAAGACTGGAACTTTGTCAGAAAAGGTGACGAAGAACGTGATCGAGCGCAAGAACCAAGACCCAAGAACGGCGTCCTCCACCTCGGAGGGTCGCCGGACGCAATGAATACCATATGTTGGAACTGTCGTGGCGCGGGCAACGCTGCGACAGTCAACGAGCTTCGCGAGCTAGCGAAGAAATTTGCCCACCCTATTCTCTGTATTGTAGAAACTCAAATAGAAAGAGGTAGGGTAGAAGCACTTGCAGGAACCTTGGGTTATGACAATTGTTTTGCTATAGACAGTCAGGGTAGAAGTGGAGGAATAGGAATCTTTTGGAACAATCCAATAAAATTTGATATTTTGGGTTACTCGGTTTACCACATTGACTGCTCAGTTCTTGATCCCGGTACGGACCCTTGGAGGCTAACGTGTGTATATGGAGAGGCTCAAACACATCTCCGGCACCAGACGTGGACGGTGTTAAAAAACATAAGCTCTTTGAGCACTTTACCTTGGCTATGCCTAGGGGATTTCAACGAAGTATTGCGTCCGGATGAACATGAAGGTATAGGACAATGCAGCAATGCACAAATACAGGGATTCAGGGATACAATTGATGTATGCATGCTGATGGACCTGGGATACAAGGGGCACTTTTGGACCTTTGAGAAAAAAGTTATGGGAGGAACCTTTACAAGAGTCAGACTGGATAGGGCTTTGGGATCAGCAGAGTGGAGTGCACAATTCCCACGGGCTAGTCTGCCTCACCTTACAGCAGCAAATTCAGACCATTGCCCCATCTTACTGGAAATCAATGATCAAGAAAGACAGCCCCGCAATCGTGTTTTCAGGTATGAAACCATGTGGGAAACGCATGAAACGTGGCGTGATACTATCCTGGAGAGGTGGGCAGCCAAACAAACCGTAAATACAGTTGAGCATATGAGGCAGAAGCTAACAGAGTTGGCTACCATCTATCTAGATGGAATAATGACACTTTTCGCAGTGTTAGAAAGGAGATTAAATCACTCAAGCTTGAATTAGAGAGGTTGAGGGGAGCGCCAGGAAGGGCAGGTCCGTCACATGCAGAGATCAAGATCAATGATAAATTGGTTGAACTGTACCATAGAGAAGAACTCATGTGGCGACAAAGGTCGAGAATTGAATGGTTAGCGGCCGGTGACAAGAACACAATTTTTTTTTCACCTGAGAGCTAGTATACGGAGGAAGAAGAATATGGTGAAGGTGTTGGCCAGCTCCCTTGGTGTCCTCATTGATGACCCGACGGATCTCAGGGAGATGGTCAATGATTTTTATCAGAGTCTATATACGTCAGAGGGGGTACATGGAGTCGGCGACGTTCTGGTGCATGTACCACAGAAAGTCACTGCGGGGATGAATGACATTTTATGTGCTCCGTATACAAATTAGGAGGTAAAAGTTGTTCTCTTCCAAATGTTCCCAACAAAGGCACCCGGCCCGGATGGCTTCCCGGCACATTTTTATCAACGTCATTGGTCGGTATGTGGAGAGGAGATTTCTAGAGATGTTCTCAGAATTGTCAGAGGAGAGGAGAGTGCGGAGTGCATAAACGACACAATTCTGGTGTTAATACCAAAGGTAATGAACCCAACCCAACTCTCTCAATTTAGACCTATAAGCTTATGCAACGTTCTATACAAGATTGCTTCCAAGGTGGTTGCAAATAGGCTTAAGCAGATCCTACCAGACATAATCTCTGAGGAATAGTCAGCCTTTGTCCCGGGAAGGCTCATAACTGACAATATTATATGTGCGTATGAGTGCTTGCATTTTATGAAGAGGTCAAAGGCTAAAGCAAACAACTCCTGTGCGCTTAAACTTGATATGATGAAAGCTTACGACCGTTTGGAGTGGTCGTACCTTAAGGCTATCATGGAAAAGCTTGGCTTTGCTCATGCGTGGATTGATATTGTGATGAACATGGTTTCTTCCGTATCCTTCTCAGTCCTTTTTAATGGAGAGAAACTTGACTAGTTCAAGCCGTCAAGAGGTATTTGACAGGGAGATCCTATTTCCCCTTACTTGTTTTTGATTGCAGTGGAGGGCCTTTCGTGCCTATTAAAATCCAGTTCTCAGTCATCGGTGCTTGGAGGAATCAAGGTGGTAACCACAGCTTCGGCTGTTAACCATCTTCTGTTTGCAGATGACAGCCTGCTGTTTTCCAAGGCAAGTGTTGAGGGTGCAAATGCGGTATCAAACCTGCTGAGTACATATTGTGGAGCTTCCGGTCAGAGAGTAAACAATGAGAAATCTTCTATCTTTTTTAGTAGAGGGTGTCCTCAGGTGGTTCGAGACAGTGTTAAACAGGTTGTCAATGTGCACAAGGAGTCTTTGAGTGATAAATATCTGGGCATGCCAACTGAGGTGGGACACTCAAAGAATGGAACGTTCAAGTACCTACGTGATCGTGTGTGGGAGAAGGTCAAGGGGTGGATGGAAAAGCTACTTTCAGTAGCGGGAAAGGAAGTACTGATCAAGTCGGTTGCCCTAGCAATCCCCGTCTACTCAATGGCTTGTTTCAGACTGCCTAGAGGTCTTTGCGAGAGTGTCACTTCCATTATAAGGCAATTCTGGTGGGGCAGCAAACAGGGACGGCGGAAACCAGCTTGGGTCTCATGGGAAATAATGACTCGACCAAAGCATATGGGAGGACCGGGATTCCGAGACCTCGAGATCTTTAACCTAGCCCTTTTGGCCAGACAAGCGTGGAGGCTTTTGAACAATCCTAATACGCTTAGCTCTACGATCTTGAAGGCTGCATATTTTCCGGATTGTGATATTATCCAGGCTGAGTTGGGAACGCATCCATCACATATTTGGCATGCCATCTTGGACGGAAGGGACATAATGAAACAAGGAGTGATACGGAGGATAGGGACCGGGGAAGATACACTCATATGGGAGCATAATTGGATACCGAGGCATGATATACTTCGGCCGATTACATCCCTCATTAATGATCCACCAACGAGGGTTCATGAACTGATAGATCAAACCAATTCATCTTGGAGGGAGGATCTAGTTCGAACAGTTTTCATACCACTTGACGCTGAAGAGATTCTCAAAATACCCTTGTGTACAAAGAAAGTTGATGACTTTTGGGCCTGGAGTAAGGAGAGTACAGGCAACTTCACTGTTCGGTCTGCTTATAGAATGATACAGAACACCAAGATGATGAGAGAAAGCTGGTTGTATCAAACAGAAGGCCCATCGAGTGTTGCGGAGAGCAATGGCTGGACTTCGCTATGGCGCACACAGGTCCCAAGCAAAATTCGAGTGTTCCTCTGGCGGCTAGCAAGGGAATCAATGCCCACTAACGATCTCCTTCACCATCGCAATATGGCTGACTCGCCGGCATGCCCTTTGTGTGGAGCGGCCGACTCATGGAGGCATGCACTGTTGGACTGCAATATGGCAAGAAGTATCTGGGCCTTAGCACCTGAAGCGCTGGTGGAAGTTATGAGTACTAATTCTGATCCAAATGCAAGAGGTTGGTTGTTTAATATGCAAAGCCGGTTGAACCATGCGGATTTCACCCGTCTGGGAGTCACTCTTTGGGCAATTTGGAGTTCTAGAAGAAAAGTGATATATGAGGACGTACACCAGACCCCATATTCGACCAATGCATTTGTGAACTCCTTCATCACTGATATGGATGTGTTGGTACAGCCTCGAGGTGCGCAAGTGGCAGCCCAGCCGAGACCCACACGCTGGATAGCTCCCCCAGAGAACTTGGTGAAAATCAATGTAGATGCGGTAACTGGGAGGAGCAGGAACCGCGGCACTCTCGCAGCAATCTGCAGAGATCATGATAGCCTTTTCTTGGGCGCCTCCACTGTCACTTTTACCGGAACCGCTGACCCTACGATGCTCGAAGCTCTTGCGGTCCGTGAAGGACAAGCATTGGCGGATGACTTATACGAACGCAGCATCTTCGTTGCTTCTGACTGCAAGACGGTTATTGATGATATCCAGAAGGGAAGTGCGGCCAGTTATGGAGCTATAATCAGAGAGATAGTTGATCGATCTAGTTCTTTTTTAATTTGCTCTTTTGGTCATGAGTTTAGGACCTCGAATACCAAGGCTCACAATTTAGCAAAGCATGCAATATCACTTGGGGTTGGCCGCCATGTGTGGTTAGGCAATCCGGGTGATCTCTCGTTCGTCGCTGTAAACATTGTGACGAGTTAAATAAAAGCTTTGCGAGGTTGTCTCAAAAAAAAACTAGCTTGTTGGCAGTATTCTCGAAAGAAAACAAATCTATACTACGTAGCGTTTTGCTAGCGTTTTTTTTTTGGCTGGATTTTTCTTGAGACAATTTTTGGCTGGATTTGGTTATTTCCAAAGGTTTCTGTTAAAATACGTTGCAAAAAAAAGATATTTTTGTGGGTTTCAAAAAAAATTCATGAATTCTTACAAAATAATATTTTGATTTTTTAAATGTTTTTTATTTTTAAATATGTTTAAAGCCCCCAAAAATCGAATTTTAGAATATGTTTATGATTTAAAAATATTTACGGTTAGTTGTTTTCTGAACTTCAAAAAATTTCATGTGTTTCCAATAAATGTTCATAAATCTTTCAAGGCGTTCATGAATTTAAAATATGTTCATGTATACAAAAAAACTAGGATATGAAAAATGTTCAGGAATTCAAAATAATGTTACCAAATTTCAAAAATATTCGCGAGTTAATAAGACATGATTTAAAAACAATATTTTAAATCAAAAAAATATCGCAAATTAAAAAATGTTCATGAATGATTTTCAAAAATTATTCATGATTTTTTAAATAAAAAATGGGAGAAAACTTGTAAAATCATCAAAGAAAAATCAGGAAAAGAAATTTTCACCCGCCGAATTCTAGAAACAAACCTTCCCAAGACTGATGGGAGAAAGAATAGTGGGACAGTCTACAAACGCCTAGGAGGGTTTGTGTGTGGTCGCTATCCAGCGACCCATGCATAGAATAGAAAATTCCACTGACTCCTTACCAGGATTGTCCAATAAAAAAGAAAAGAAACAATACAACTTGCAAACTTAGGTTGTCAAAGTGTAAAAGAACACTTGGTCCTCACCGCTGAGTGCAAACGTCGACTTCGTTCTAGTGCCACCTTCTCCACATGCTAGGCCTTATGAGTCACTTAGAATGGTGCGGTTAATCCATGACGGTGATTCATCGATACAGTGCTACACACCATGGATGCATGCAGGACGTTCCAGGCTATTGCTGATGCGGAGTTCACTTGAGATATGAGCTTGAGCTCATAACCTGATATGAGTCAGCGAATTCATGTGATGATGGAGCACACTAAGATTAGAGAAGTTCATAAACGCTACATGGGGTGATCTGGATGGCGCAAGGACATCTACGAGGGGGCTCTTCAGAGTTCTTTACTGATCCATTACTCCGTAACCAATTTTTGGACGAGCTAAAAGGAGATTAAGCAGGTAGAGTCGGGACGCGAGGGTAGTTTCAAAGCAGGTGTGGTGTCATGAAGACCAATGTGCATGGTGTCATATCTGAGATGGGAGATCCCGGGTAACTTGGATCCGGTGACACTCGTAGCCCTGGCACGTTGCAAGGCATTGGCATTAGCAGGTCATCTCTATATCAAAATTGCCACGAGGTGTCTTGAGGCGGTTCATAGTTTGCAAAGATATGATATTCTATCAAGGGAGAAGGATCCGAATGCTCAAGATATGTTCTTTTTGCATCATAATTTTCATAAGATGAATTGCTAATTTATTATGCACATCAATCATCTTTGCTACAATTTATCATTATTTGCATTGCATTTTCATACTTCCATCTGGAGGATACCAAAACACCGATTGCCGAAAATGGAGAAAACAGGTAGAAAATGACGCTCCTAGGCTCGAGGAGAAATCCAGTGAAAATACATCATTGATAGATGAAGGAAAATGAATCGGGAGTCTAAGGGACTCACGTAGGGGAGGCCCAGGGGCCCCGCGTGGCCTAAGAAGGGATCATGTCGCAAGGCCATGGGGGGCCACCAGATCCGCATCATGTTCTACTTCTGAGGGAAGCACCCTTTCATCCTTCAAAGACATGCCATGTTTTTACATTATTTTTTGGGTTAATTATCCTTTTGCCCTCAGTGGTGTCCATGTGCTCAGTTTTGCCCTCAGATGCGAATTGTGCTCAGTTTTGCCCCTAGTCCGTGCGCACCGACTCGTTCCGTGAACTCTGCCGTCTCCGTCAGGTCAACCTTTTGACTCGGCCCTTACAGGTGGGACCAGGCGGCAGAAACGGCCAATTTTATTCAGACCGTTGCACGCGTGGCTTGTGGGACCCAGCAAAGAGCCGTTGAGCAGAGAGCCGTTGGCGGGTGTGCTATATAAGCGGGCGACAGCGGCGGTGACCACGGCGACAGAGAGCACGGCGGTGACCACGGCGAGAGAGAGAGCACGGTGGCGGGAAGCTAGCTGTGGAGGGCGCGGCGGTGGGAAGCTAGCAGTGGAGGGCGCGGCGGCGTTGAGATCCCCTTCGGCTCTGAGCTCCATGTCTTCCTCAAGCTCCCGCGCCACCTCGCGGATGCAAAGCCGGGCGCGTGTGGACATGCCTGTCTTCGTCTGTCCGCGGTGCCGGGCGGGCGTTGATCGAAGGGTTTCTCAGACACCGAGGAACCAGAATCGTCCGTTCTACGTGTGCAGCGAGAATGGGGTAAGAATCGGGGCAATTGCACCATTTTCGTCGTCGGAATGTTTGAGCAATGGGTTGATCTGTTTAGTGTTCATGCAGGTGACATGCTTCTTTCTTTGGGTCGATGCTCTGGCCAAGACTCTGATGAATGAACTGCAAGAAGAGCATGAAGAATGGTTGCGCATGCTGCCACGAACGGCAGTGGCCACACCACGAGCTCCGGAAGAAGAGATGGATGGCGAAGCACGCACTGACAGAGAGCTAGCTATTGAGCTTAGGATGTTGAAGAAGAAGGTTAGGAAGCTTGAAGATCAAGCACTACCAATACCCATTTGCAAATACTTTTGGGCATTTGTAGGTATGGTAATCGCACTGGTTGTAATGTTGAAAATGTATGGAAAGGCATGAATTATGAAGGAATTTGTAATCTTGAAATTGTTTGAGAAATTCACCTAGTTTAAATGTTGGTTAAAGTTGTTTAAATGTTGAAACAAAAAGAGAAGAAGTGACCAACATTTAAATATGTTGGAAAAAAAGAGAAGAAATTAGGAATTCAGAAACTTTTGATCAATGAAATGCAGCTCTCTGCTCTGCCTTTCTGTCCGAAAAAAAGGTTGCTCTTGGGCCAAATTCAGAGCGTAGAGCCAAGTGCAGGCTAGACTAATGGGCCAATTGCATCCAATAAGGCCCATTCAGGGGTTTTCTTGCGTATTTTTTGTTTTCTATTCTGATTTAATTTAGGCAGTAAATCATAATGCTGAAACTTTTTGTGGAAGCTAATTGAATTATTCCGGAGCCAAACAATTAAGGTTAGAAATTTTTTGGAGCTGTTAATTAATCCAATTCAAATACACCGTGATTTAAATCAAAGACCAAAATGTCATGGAAAATGTGCCTCAGCTCTGGTAGAGGTTTACGCCAGGTGCCAAAATAAATGAACATTTTTTAAGGGCATTACATTGAGGAAAACATAATATGTATAAAAAATGAAGGGTGGAAAATGCACAAAAAATTGGTGCGGCTGGGGACTCGAACCCAGGACCGCGTGGGTTTGTGGTGTTTAGGGCTGCGCTGGTAACCGCTAGGACAGATGGCAAGACTTTGACATGGGTAGGGAAGGAAGGTATACATAGTGAGACTATGAATTTTTTTTAAAAAAAATAGTGAGACCGTGAATGTTTGCACACGCGTGAGAGTGGTTTTCCTTTGTTTTGCACTTAAATTTTGGAGGGTTGGAAGGTTGAAAATGTATGTTGCACTACCACATGATTTTGGTCAGAGTGGCACTTGGTTTAGGGTTAGAGTGGCACTTGGTTTAGGATTTAAAGGGAATAAATTTACATGTTAGTTCATGACTTTTTGTTTGAATGAAACAGAGGGCTTCTCACCCCCTACGATTTTCATTAATGAAAACCACAAGTTCTTGAACTTCATGACTTGTTTAGGGAAGAAATGATAAGTTTGGGCACGGACATTTTTTAACACACATAATGAGATAGAACAGACCGTACCATTACAATAACTTAGATAAGTTCACGGACAGTTCATGGACACATGACGAAACATGACACGACACGACATGACATAGAAAAGCAACAAAATAAAAAACCAAACATGACGAGCTTGACTCCGGGCTTGAACATCTTCATCTTGACCTCCTTCTTCCACCTTGGCCGCGCGCGCCCCTTCAACACCATCTTCATCTTCACACCTCCTCCTCGTCGTCGTAGGGAAGGGAGTGCATCTGGCCTGGAGCGGGGAAGATGCGCTCGTAGTTGGTGTAGATGTTGTAGATGGTGAAGAAGATGGCCTCGCAGCCGCACCAAAAGACTTGGCCGAGGAGCTCGCGCGCGTCAAATGGGTTGGTGAAGGTGACCGTGAGCAATAGGAGGATGCCGCCGCGGTCACGAACCTCGTTGAGGGTGAACATCCTCGGCGAGCCCCGTGCGAGGTGGGCATAGCCGGCTCTGAGGAAGGCGCGGGTGAGTTCGACGGAACCCCTCCACCTTGAAATAGCCCACACACGGAGCTCCCTCTCCACGAGCAGGCCTGGTGGGTAGCGCAGCTCCGGCACCACAGGCGGACAGCGGAAGGTCGGCCCGTTGAACTGCATCTTCTTCACTTGGTCTCGCTTGGGGAGGGCTTGGTCGCTTGGGTGTTTGAAGTTGGAGAGGATCGGATCTGGCTTGTGGGTGGGAGAGGAAGAGAGGCACCCCATTTATAGGCTTGTGGGTGGGAGAGGAAGAGAGAAAGGATGAGAACGGTGCGTGCGTGAATCCGGACGCGTGTGTGTATCCGTTACGTTTTGCACACTTAAATTTTTGCACGAAAACGCTGCATCTTTGACCGGGCAGTGCATGTGAACCGCTGCCCTGAACCACTGCCCTGAACCACCTAGCTCGCCTCGCTAGCCTAGCTCGCCTAGCTCACCTAGCGCGCCTCGCTCGCCTCACTCGCATGCATGCACGTCGCCGCCTCCCGCGCATGCGCAAACCCACGTAGCCGCCTCCATGCATGCAAGGCCTGGAAAGGCTGAGACGGGCTATTTACTGCGATCTCAGGCCCAGACAACGAGACGGCCCAACGGTCCATCCAGCGCGTCCGATATTTGTTAAAAAAACAATCTCCCAGCCAATCAGATTGCATCTCGCGGATCGCCCCCTCCTCCCCGCAGATTTCTTCTAGAAGGGTTAGATCGACGGCCCTTGATCACCGCTAGGGTTAGATGAACGGTCCTTATAGAGCGCTAGGGTTAGCGGGGTTTGGGAGGGGTTTGGAGCAGTCAAAGCTATGTTTGACCAGATTTCGAATGAGCATAATAAATTAAATAAAAATCAGAAAAAGGAAAAACCTGCGCACATAGTCTTCTTATGTCATATACTAACGATTTAAGTTGATAAACAAGCATTACATACATTTAAATGATAAGTTCATGTGTATTGTATGATATCTCGAGTATCTCAAACTCTCTTGTATGAAGTGAAGAGAAGTGTTTTGGGGAAATGGACATGAAAATTTCAAAAAACTCACCACAGCTTCATTTTGGAGTGACTAAGAAGGATCCAGGCTTAGTTTTTCATTTTGATGTTTTACACTTGTTTAAATCTTGGTCAAAGTTAAGTTTGACCAGAATTCAAATGAGCAAAACAAATTTAAAAAAAATCAAAAAATGGAAAAACCAGCGCACATAGTCTGTACATATAGAATATATGTGTAGGAAAGTTATTTGACTGATTTAGATAAGGTCGAAAAAAACCTTGCTTAGAAATGAGGCCGTTTACCCTACCTTTGGACCCCTCTTTTTAGCACATTTTTCATGAAAATTTCAAAAACCTCACCACAACTTCATTTTGGATTGACTAAGAAGTATCCAGGCTTAGTTTTTCATTTTGATGTTTTAGACTTGCTTAAATCTTGGTCAAAGTTAGGTTTGACCAGAATTTAAATGAGCAAAACAAAATTCAAAAAAATCAAAAAAAGGAAAAACCATGTGCTCATTCAAACATCATCCAACAGATATTTAAACATCATGTCAAACATACTTCTAACATAGGTCCAACATCATCCAACAGAAATACAACATGTCAAGTGATAAATGTTTCATAATACAACATCATTCCTTATTCATAATGTTTCATAATTGTTCATAGATAGCGTTGGGGCTTCTGTCTGTTCCTTGAGCTTCTGCCATCACTTTGCTCCTCGTGCACCTTGTGCTCATTGTTTCTTCTCTTCTTCTCTTGGTTGTCGGTACCTTGCGCGTCTTCTTCAAACCTACCATAGAGCTGTCCAAAACATAAAGGGTCCAAACATAAACGGTAATGAGATCGTGTCAAGTGATAGATGTATAGTAGTATTTGACCCTTGCAAGATTTACATACCTAGCAGAACTCACAACAACAGAAGGTTGGTCACCATTTGGAGCCTCACTTGGATCACCATGATCACCATTTAGAGCCTCACTTGGATCACCATTTGGAGCCTCACTTGGATCATCATTTGGAGCCTCACTTGGATCACCATGATCACCATTTAGAGCCTCACTTGGATCACCATTTGGAGCCTCACTTGAATCATTATTTGGAGGATATTTTGGATCATCGTCAAAATCATGCGGCTGTTGACCACCATCATTTGTAACCTCGTCAAAATCCTCATCTGATGCAACCGGCTGTTGACCATCATTTTCATCATCTGTTGAGGCAACCGGCTGTTGACCAACATTTTCATCATTTGTTGAGGCAACCGGCTGCTGACCAACATTTTCATCGAAGCCTTCCTCGAAACTCTCTCCGAACGCTGGATCTACTGTGTTATTACAATACTTACCGAAATGACCAGACCCACCACATCTTGTGCACTTACGCTTCCTCGCTCCAAGTCCAGCTCCTTCGCTGCGAGGTCTTATTCGACTCTTCCTTGGTCTACCTGCTGCTCTCTTCAGAACTGGAGCGCAAAGCTTGAATCCAGGGTCCACCATGTCCCATTGTTGTTTTCCCTCCATAGCAGGCAAGGCATAAGCATATGTGGCTTTGAACCTTGCAACAGAGTAGTAATCATGCACATACTGTTGTATGTTCCCTGCTGGACCTGGGAGAGAAGTGATGAAAAACAAGGCATGAATGCATGGCAACCCAGTTATCCGCCATTGCCTACAACTGCAAGTTCTAGCTTCTAAATCCACTGGATATCTCCATTCCCTCTTCTCTTTATCCAAATATGATATCTCTGCTGTGGTACCCGAGCAAAGCGTCATGTTCATTTCCAAGCCTATTGTCTTCTGCTTCAGTTCATTCATCACGGCAGGGATGATAATGTGGCCCATGAATTTTGCCTCGGCTATTCCTGCACGATAATGAAATTTCTGCATGTATTCTATCCTTATCCTGTCAAGCAAATCCACCACATAATGACCCTTTAGTTTCCGGATCGTTGAGTTGAAAGACTCTGCTAGATTATTGTGCACATAGTCAACTTTGCTCACTTCACTGAATTGGCTTCTGGCCCATAACTTGGAGTGGTGTGTTTCCAAGTATTCTTTCACTTTGGGATTCATGTATAACTGCCTCAAGTGGTAGTTGTGCTTCTTCACACTGCATGTCAAAGATGCTGGCCATAAATTGTCGGTATACACCTTTCCTTTGAATTTCTTCATGAAATTTGCAGCAAGGTGACGCATGCATTCCCTATGCTCTACTCCAGGGAACACATTGTCCACGGCCACTTCTAAACCTTTGCAGGCATCTGTATGAATGACCAACCCATTGGGATGTGCAATAGCCTGGCGGAGATTATGCAAAAACCAAGTCCAGCTCTCCTCAGACTCTGTCTCCAGCACACCATAGGCAACTGGAAATACAAAACTGTGTGCATCAACTGCACAAGCTGCTACTAACTGTCCTTTAAACCTTCCTGTGAGAAAAGTGGCATCAATAGCCAAATAAGGCTTGCAGCCTGCCAAAAAACCCCGGCGACAAGCCTCAAAGCAGACAAAAACCCTTCTAAAGCATTCCTTGGTCTTTGTCACTCCCCTGAATGTGTACTCCACGGTGTGGTGATCAATATCTACAATACTACCTGGGCTTGTCCTCTCCACTTCACCTTTGAATGAATACAACAATTGAAAACTTTCCTGCCAGTTACCATAAATAGAATCCATAGCATGTTGTTTACCATTGAACAACCTCATGTATGGTAAATCTATCTTGAACTTATCTTTGATGTTCTTCTGCAATTCCTTTGGACCCACTTGCTGGTTTTCTTTCACCCACTTTTTTACTTCTTCTGCCACCCATCTTGACTTGGCTCTACTGATTGTATCCTTCCTAAGGGTTGATTCCTGGCATGTGTGCTTAAAAGGATTCACTTTGACCTGAACATTAGTGCTATTCCGCATTTTAGCTGCAAGCAGCCTCCATGGACAACCCTCAGTCGGACAGTGCACTCTGTAACGTACTTGATCGCTCTTGTCAACTTTGAAAGTATGTTCTACCTTGATGCAGTATGTCACAAGTGCATTTCTACACTCATTCATGGATGCAAAAACTGTACCTTCTTCCATTTGAGGGTTCAAAGGGTCCCATTCAACAGCTGCAAGGTCTTCATCCTCACCCATCGCGTCATCATCCACACGGACTGCATTGTGAGCCTCATCTTGGTTTTCAGCCCGAGGTGCCCGTCGTAAATTCTGAATAACATCAGAATATAACTTCTCTTCATCAACCCCAGAATTGTAGCCATCAGGCTCCACTTCAAGGGGGACCCTACTGCTGTTGCCCACACTTGTTGAGCCACAACGTCGCCGTGCACCAACTGAACTGTTCTGGCTAGAGATGCCATTACGACGACTTGATTCTCCCCGAGATGTTGCACCCGCCATCCTGGGTCCAAATGCCTGCTCAAGCACATCAACTTGCAGCCTCACATGAAAATTATCTTTCTCTTTATGCCTAACAAACATGGTAGCTAGCTCTTCATCATTACTAACTGTCACCCAATTCTTTTCCCCATCATAGTATTTGTATACCACTTCATCAAGCAAACCCCAAGGATATTGGCTACAAATTACCTCCCCAAATTGTCTGAAACTCCAATTACTAGCCATTGGCAACCGATAATCAAAACCTCCTTGGTATTTCTTCTTATCCTTTGCATCGAACATGTACCGGTCCCTTCTAATGTGCACCATGAAAGCAAACCGCAACTCCATCCTAACCGGCGAAAAACAGAGACGCAATCAGCACACTAATTGGGCAAACCTACTCGAATCGAGTGTTCAAATGCACAACTAAGCTCAATCTAAACAAGAGGCGAGACTTACCCCTCGGGAACCCAGTCGTGGATGCGGCGGATCTCCGGCCCGATGCCTGCCTCGCCAAATACTCCGGGGTCGCCGCTGCTCACCATTTCGCCCTAGGGTTCTTCCTCCTAGTTCAAATAGCTCCAGCAGCCCCCCACCTTTGAGCGCTCCGGCCGGGCGCACGGAAGGAGGCCGTGCCGCGAATCGAGCAGCTGGCGGGCGCCCCACCGGTGGCGTCGCAGGAAGGTGGTGGGCGTCACAATGAGCCGTGGAGCGTAGGCGCAGGGAGGTAGCGGCGGAGCAGGCCGTGCAACTGGTGGCGGGGCAGGTGCTGGCTGCAGCGCAGGTGGCGGCGGCGGCGGCGCAGGACAGCCGGCCGGGCGGATGGGTGTGAGCTAGAATGATTTGGGGATTTAGTTGCAGGGGCCTACATGTCAGCTCCGGACCCACGTCCACGCGGTCCCACGTGTAAGCTCCGGACCCACAACTACTAACGCCGGCGGACGGAATGGACTCAAATATGGCCGTTTGGCCTCGTCGTAGTTGTTGTGCTCGGACTAGGGGCAAAACTGAGGACAATTTGCATCTGAGGGCAAAACTGAGCACATGGACACCACTGAGGGCAAAAGGATAATTAACCCTTATTTTTTGAGGCAGATGCCGCCATGGAGCCCTGGTTTCTCTCCGGAAGAGCTTATTGTTCTTATTCGGCACCTTGGGCCGAGGGAATTCGCCGCCATCATCATCATCACCACCACCACCAACATCAAGGCATCACTGGGAGCATCTTCATCACACCATCCCCATCTCCATGCACATTTGTCATCCATGTACGGTTGGTGTAGATCAATCACTGTGATTGAGGGTGTCCCGGACTAAGGGGTCCTTGGGCTGTCAGCCTATCTCTCATGGGTCGGACAGGTGGGCCGCTCTTGATCCATCATTGGAAGGTCGGACTATAGGCGACTCCATGCTCTAGAAGGAAACCTCTGAAGACTTGGCGTATCCTCCAAGCCTGGTTTAGCATGATCGGCATGTTTATCCCTTGATGGTGACCAACATATGTAAACCTAGGTACCCCTGGTGTCTATATAAGCTAGAGGGTTTAGCCAGTAGAGGAGAGAACCATCATCATCATACCCACCTAGGGTTTAGTTCATCTGATCTCGTGGTAGATCAACTATGTAATTGTCATACAAACACATCAATACAATTAAGCAGGACTTATGGTGTTACTTCTTTGAGAGGGCCCAAACCTGGATAAACGCTGTCTCTACGCTCCTTGTTACCCATCTATCCAAGATCTACAGCTCGGGACCCCTACCGAGATTTGCCGGTTTTGACACCAACATTAATGCTTTCATTGAGGGTTCCATTGTAGGGTCGCCAAAGGATCAATGACATGCTTAGTCATCGGCGATGGCATCCGCACCAGGGACGTTTTCATCCTCGGCCAGCTCTTCACGTTTGGCAGCATCGTTCTACACGCCGACCCGACTGGTCATCTTGACCAAGTCGACAGCTTCGCCCCTGAGCAGGAAATCAGGTTTGGCAACCTGGAGTACATCGCCGACTCTCGGGTGATCTGATCTTTACTGGGTTCTCAACTTTACCTAAAGGGCCCAGAAATTCCGAAGCCTCAACTTTGGACCTTCTTCCCGACCCCATCTCTGGGTCGGCCTCAATCCCGGATCTAGCTTTGAGCTCGGATCTAGTTTCAGCATCCGAGGACCAGGAGTCAGCCCTGGCCGAATGCACCCCCTATGCTGGCATAGCAGGGGTTAACTTCAAAAGATGTCACAAGATGAATCCGACTGACTTCTCGCTGTTATACGAGATGTTAGATCGGATCCAGATGATAAGCGTCATGGATGGCCCTTCCTTGGTCTATGGTTAGGTCAGCCTTGAGGCCAGACACGGGGAATTTTATGTCCCACCCACCACCCACTTAGTAGCCACTGTTGACGACTTAACCTACATGGTAGACTACACCTCCGAGGAGGCTGATGGCATGGACAAGGATATCAATGTCATGACCCATACGGCTCCCTCCCCGACCACTCCCAACAAGGGAAAGTAGACTGCCACTTCCACTTACAACGTCTACATGGTTGACACCCCCAAGGAGGATGGCGATGACCCCGATAAGGAGTCATCCTAACACCGACGCCGATCCAGGCGATCCAAGGGATGTGGAAGGGGCAGGGAAGACAACTTGAACACACACACACAATCGACACCGGAGATGATGTTGCTCCAGACAACATGAAGGAGCTCAGCGACAACACCACCCCCGAACAGCATGGCGTCGCTCCTAAAGGCCATGAGGATCAGGGCGACCCCGAGAACCCCATCAATTCCTATGACATCAACTACATCCATCCTTTCGAAGAGGAGGATAGCCTCGAAACCAGGGATTTCATCATCCCCGAGGACCCTCTGGATCAGGATCGGTTCAAGCGGCAGCTCATAGCCACTGTCTGAAGCCTGAAGAAGAAGAAGCAGCAGTTAAAAGCAGAACATGATACCCTCAACGGTAGGTGGACAAGGGTCTTAGCAGCCGAAGAGGGCTTTGACTATCAGGGGCAGGATCAAAGCAAAAGCTACCCACGACAGTGTCTACTCCCGCAATTCGAAGAAGAGGCCCTTGAGCCCATACTCCCTAGACGCACTCAGACAAACTAGCCCGACCGCCCCCTCGAGGACGGGATAGGCCGTCTAGAGAAGCTGAAAACCCACCCACGCTCCCTCGCCGGAAGGGCAAGGAGCAAATACAGCCAGAGGATCCATATGACCTATGACTGAACTTAACCGCCAAGGCGGCATAAACAGGATCCATTTACGGATCTAGAGGACACACGCCTGCTGGACAGGATGGAGACCAAGCCTGACGCGATAGAAACGGTAGAGCCCGGGAGCAGCACCGTGCTAGGATGACAACTAATCTTCGGCACGACGTGGCCCGGGTCAGGGGCGCCACACACCCAATGTGTTTTACAGACGAGGTGATACAACATCAGTTCCCCGAGGGGTTTAAACCTGTAAACATCAGCACTACGATAGGACAACAGACCCGGCCGTGTGGATCGAAGATTTCCTTCTCCACATTCATATGGCCCGAGGAGACAACCTCCACGCCATTAAATATTCGCCACTAAAGCTTAAAGGACCGGCAAGGCAGTGGTTAAACAGCCTCCCCAAAAACTCCATTGGGAACTGAGAAGAACTCGCGGACGCCTTCCGAGCTAACTTTCAAGGCACCTATGTTCGGCCTCTGGATGCCGATGACTTGAGCTATGTTGTTCAACAGCCCTGGGAGTCAGCCCGACAATTTTGGAATCGGTTCTTGACCAAGAAAACAAGATCGTCGATTGTCCGGATGATGAGGCAATAAGCCACTTTCAAGCACAGCATTCAGGATGAATGGCTCACTCGCCAACTCGGCCAATACAAGCCGAGAACAATGTTGGCCCTCACCTCTCTCATGACCCGCTTTTGCGCTGGCGAAGACAGCTGGTTAGCTCGTAGAAGCAACCATCCGGACGACCCGGTCACCTCAGAGGTCTGGGGCGGAAATGGGAAATCACGGCACAACAAGAACAAGCGACGGCCCAACAGCGGGAAAGCCGATGACACGGCAGTAAATATCCGGTTCAGCAACTCAAAATCAGGAGATCCACGGCACCTCAGACAAGGCTGCCAACTGCTAGCTTGAGCTTGCGTTGGTTTTCCTCGAAGAGGAAAGGGTGATGCAGCAAGTGTAGCGTAAGTATTTCCCTCAGTTTTGAGAACCAAGGTATCAATCCAGTAGGAGGCTACTCAAAAGTCCCACGCACCTACACAAACAAACTGAGAACTCGCAACCAACGCAATAAAGGGGTTGTCAATCCCTTCACGGCCACTTGCGGAAGTCAGATCTAATAAAGATAGTATGGTAAGATAAATATATTTTTGGTATTCTATAATATAGATGCAAAAATTAAAGATGCAAATAAAAGTAGTTGAAAGCAAATATGATAAGAGATAGACCCGGGGGCCATAGGTTACACTAGTGGCTTCTCTCAAGATAGCATAAGTATTACGGTGGGTGAACAAATTACTGTCAAGCAATTGATAGAAAAGCGCATAGTTATGAAATTATCTAGGCATGATCATGTATATAGGCATCACGTCCATAACAAGTAGATCGACTCCTGCCTGCATCTACTACTATTACTCCACACATCAACCGCTATCCAGCATGCATCTAGAGTATTAAGTTCATAAGAACAGAGTAACGTATTAAGCAAGATGACATGATGTAGAGGGATAAACTCATGCAATATGATATAAACCCCATCGTGTTATACTCGATGGCAACAATACAATACGTGCCTTGCAACCCTTTCTGTCACTGGGTAAGGACACTGCAAGATTGAACCCAAAGCTAAGCACTTCTCCCATGGCAAGAAAGACCAATCTAGTAGGCCAAACCAAACTGATAATTCGAAGAGACTTGCGAAGATAACTCAATCATACATAAAAGAATTCAGAGAAGATTCAAATATTATTCATAGATAAACTTGATCATAAACCCACAATTCATCGGATCTCGACAAACACACCGCAAAAAGAGTTTACATCGAATAGATCTCTACAACAGAGGGGGAGAGCATTGTATTGAGATCCAAAAAAGATAAGAAGCCATCTAGCTAATAACTATGGACCCGTAGGTCTGTGGTAAACTACTCACAACTCATCAGAGGGGCAAGGATGTTGATGTAGAAGCCCTCCATGGTCGATTCCCCCTCCGGCAGAGCGCTGGCGAAGGCTCCAAGATGGGATCTCGCGGATACAGAAGGTTACGGCGATGGAAATTGTGTTTCGTGGTGCCCCTGGATGTTTTCGGGGTACGTAGGTATATATAGGAGGAATAAGTACGTCGGTGGCCGCCCGAGGGGCCCGCGAGACAGGGGGCGCGCCCTACAAGGGGGGAGGCCTCCTATCTCGTGGGGGCCTCGGCTGCTTCTTGACTTGCACTCCAAGCTCTCCGGATCACGTTCGTTCCAAAAATCACGCTCCCGAAGGTTTCATTCTGTTTGGACTCCGTTTGATTTCCTTTTTTTCGAAATACTGAAATAGGCAAAAAAACAGCAATACGGGCTGGGCCTCCGGTTAGTAGGTGAGTCACAAAAATGATATAAATGTGTAAAATAAAGCCCATAAACATCCAAAAGGGGTAGTATAATAGCATGGAACAATCAAAAATTATAGATACGTTGGAGATGTATCAAGCATCCCCAAGCTTAATTCCTGCTCGTCCTCGAGTAGGTAAATGATAAAAAGAAATTTTTGATGTGGAATGCTACCTAGCATAATTCTCAATGTAATTTTATTTATTGTGGCGTGAATGTTTAGATCCAAATGATTCAAAATAAAAGCTTATAAAACACAAAAATAATAATGCTTTAAAGCATACTAACAAATAATCATGTCCTATCAAAATAACATAGCCAAATAAAGCTTATCCCTACAAAATCATATGGTTAGGCCATGCTTCATTTTCATTACACAAAATACTCCCATTATGCACAACCCCGATGACGAGCCGAGCAATTGTTTCATACTTTTTAACGCGCTTCAGCTTTTTCAACTCTTACGCAATACATGAGCATAAGCCATGGACATAACACTATGGTGGTATATGGTGGTGGTTGTTGCTACCTCTTGAGCACTGCGTTGGATTTCCCCGAAGAGGAGAGGATGATGCAGCAAAGTAGCGTAAGTATTTCCCTCAGTTTTTGAGAACCAAGGTATCAATCTAGTAGGAGACCACACACAAGTCCCTCGTACCTACACAAAATGATAGCTACTCGCAACCAACGCGATTAGGGGTTGTCAATCCCTTCACGGTCACTTACGAGAGTGAGATCTGATAGAGATGATAAATAATATTTTTGGTATTTTTTATAGATAGATGCAAAGTGAAAAGTAACAAAGCAAGTAATAAAGCGATAGAGATTGATATGATGAGAATAGACCCGGGGGCCATAGGTTTCACTAGTGGCTTCTCTCAAGAGCATAAGTATTCTACGGTGGGTGAACAAATTACTGTTGAGCAATTGACAGAATTGAGCATAGTTATGAGTATATCTAGGTATGATCATGTATATAGGCATCACGTCCGAGACAAGTAGATCGAAACGATTCTGCATCTACTACTATTACTCCACTCATCGACCGCTATCCAGCATGCATCTAGAGTATTAATTTAAAAACAGAGTAACGCCTTAAGCAAGATGACATGATATAGAGGGATAAATTCATGCAATATGATAAAAAAAACCGTCTTGTTATCCTCGATGGCAACAGTACAATACGTGCCTTGCTGCCCCTTTTGTCTCTGGGAAAGGACACCGCAAGACTGAACCCAAAGCTAAGCACTTCTCCCATTGCAAGAACTACCAATCTAGTTGGCCAAACCAAATAGATAATTCGAAGAGACTTGCAAAGATAACTCAATCATACATAAAAGAATTCAGAGAAGATTCAAATATTGTTCATAGATAAACTGGATCATAAACCCACAATTCATCGGTCTCAACAAACGCACCGCAAAAATAAGAAGATTACATCAAATAGATCTCCACGAGAGAGGGGAGAACATTGTATTGAGATCCAAAAAGAGAGAAGAAGCCATCTAGCTACTCACACTTCATCGGAGGGGCTATGGTGTTGATGTGGAAGCCCTCCGTGGTGGATGCCCCCTCCGGCGGAGCTCCGGAACAGGCCCCAAGATGGGATCTCGTGGATACATAAGGTTGCGGCGGTGGAATTAGGTTTTTGGCTCATGTTCTGATCGTTTGGGGATACGTAGGTATATATAGGAGGAAGGAGTACGTCGGTGGAGCAACAGGGGGGCCACGAGGCAGGGGGCGCGCTGTGGGGGGCGCCCCCCACCCTCGTGACCGCCTCTATTACGTCTTGGAGTAGGGTCCAAGTCTCCTGGATCACGTTCGGTGAGAAAATCACATTCCCAAAGGTTTCATTCCGTTTGGACTCCGTTTGATATTCAGTTTCTTCGAAACACTGAAATAGGCAAAAAACAGTAATTCTGGGCTGGGCCTCCGGTTAATAGGTTAGTCCCAAAAATAATATAAAAGTGGAAAATAAAGCCCATATAGTGAAAAACAGTAGATAAAGTAGCATGGAGCAATCAAAAATTATAGAAACGCTGGAGACGTATCAGGCATCCCCAAGCTTAATTCCTGCTCGTCCTCGAGTAGGTAAATGATAAAAAAAGAATTTTTGATGCGGAGTGATACTTTGGCATAATTTCAATGTAAATCTTCTTAATTGTGGCATGAATATTCAGATCCAAAAGATTCAAGACAAAATTTCATATTGACACAAAAATAATAATACTTCAAGCATACTAATCAAAGCAATCATGTCTTCTCAAAATAGCATGGCAAAAGAAAGTTCATCCCTACAAAATCATATAGTTAGGCTATGCTTCATTTTCGTCACACAAAGATGTTCCCAACTTCTATACCCCCGATGACAAGCCAAGCAACTGTTTCATACTTAAATAATCTCAAACTTTTTCAACCTTCACGCAATACATGAGCGTGAGCCATGGATAGAACTATGGGTGGAATAGAATATGATGATGGGGATTGTGTGGAGAAGACAAAAAAAGTCTCACATTGACGAGGATAATCAACGGGCTATGGAGATGCCCATCAATTGGTGTCAACATGTGTCGGTGTACTAGAGTAGGGGTACCCTAGTATCCCGAACTTGTGCACGGGCAGTTGCAGCACCCCGCGGCAAGGCTTGCCGGGTGACCGCCAAGGTCCTCCGTGGTTCCTTTGGAGCCATTCAAGAACAAAGTATTCAAGCCAAGGAGACAAGGCCCCGGCAAGAGGAGCTTGCCGGGAAGGCCAACCGAGGCATCTCAAGGAACTTGCCGCGACGCGCCACGCGTCCCGGCGAGGCCCGGTGAGCGATAAGCTTCCGGACGCGACAAGACAACGACCGCGGCAAAGCGCTTGCCGCGGAAAGCTACCCCTCTGTACCTGCGCTCCAGCACATCCACCAACGTGTCGCCCTGGGGCCTTTCCAGGCGCGCGTGGCAAGAGGCTGTGCAGCCAGCGGTGCGCGGTGGCAAGCGATGCTAACAAGATTGCCATCGTGGCGAGCGGTGGCGTCCCTGACGGTCCTTTTTGCACTATTTGGGTGATGTAGACGGGCATTTAATGCTTTTGTCCCCTGCCGTCAGGGTTAGGTAGGATACACTATACAGGTAGTTGTACCAACCGCAATTCCTTTTCCATTTTTACCCTTGCCTACGTTGCCACCTGTCGGAGACCCCTTTAGCATATAAAAGGAGGCCCATGCGCAACGTAGAAGGGGGGTTCGAAGGCAGAAAAACACTCACGCTCGGTCTCGTTAGCAGCTAGGGTGTACTGTAGCACTCAGCGCTCCCGAGCAAGAACTCAATACACTCAGACATGCAGCAGTAGGAGTATTATCTCTCCGGAGAGCTCCGAAGCTAGGTAAACCACTTGTGTGCTTCGCCTCGATCCGCTCTTCGTGCGATCTCCGCCCCCCGCCGAACCGAAAGGGGCCCGGTCCGCCGGTCCCCATAGGTGTTCGTGGATCAGCCTCCCCGACATCCTTGGCGCGCCAGGTAGGGGGCGTCGAGGTCGTGTGAACATGATTCGGCGTCCACACGAGCTAGATCTTCATCTTCATCGTCGACATGCCGCCGAAGAAGAAGGCTTCGGCGGCAGATGTTCCGTCCACGTCGATCCCACCACCACCGGAGCAAACAGGTGGTGGGGTAGACGCCGGCGGAAGAATGGGCAACGACGAGGGAGCTCACGGTGCTGCCAGGTCCAAGGACAAGGCTGCGCAGACCTTGGTGTCCGTACATGCACCGCGCCCATCTCAGGAGGCGCAGGACCGACAGCGTCATGGTATTCGCAGGGCCATACGTCCGTTGAACGAAGATCGAGCTGGCGGATCTCGGGGTGCTCAAGACCAGCATGCACGCCAACATGCTGGCACGAGCGAGACACGGTCGCCTGAACGGGATACTGCTCCTTCTAACATAGTTAGAAGTCCGAGCATATCCCGCTCCTCGCACCGTTCGCCACTGCCGCCCACCACTCCAACAGAAGCTTTGGCGCGAGTTCAACTGCTCCTGGATTACCCTCCAACGACAGACAAGATCGATGAATGGAGGGCCACCATTCAGAGTCTCATCAGCTTCGCCAACGGCGACACTCCCTGGCAGGACTGCCGGGCACGAGCCGATGGCGACGAAACCGATGGGGGTGCAACCACCATGCACTCTCCACCCCGAAGGCCAAGATCGCCGACTCGCCGGATCCACCTCGACAGCGACTCCACCGCATCATCAGATCCACGAGCTCATCGCGATCAGCGCCAAGTTCTTCACGAACGACAGCAAGAAGATGCTCGAACTCGCATCGAGCGCCAAAGAGAAGCGTGGCGTCAATCGGACCAGCGCGCTGGGCCCTCTGTCGACATGCATGCACCAGGAGAACCAGGCGACTTGCCGTACACGGTAGGTTGCCCTGCGTTCACTCATGAGCTGCGGCAAGTCCAGTGGCCCAGCACGAAGAATTTCAAGCCAGACGTACCAGAGAAGTACGACGGCAAGTCGCATCCGTTGGAGTTCCTCAGCATCTACACCATCACGGTGCAAGCTGCCGGGGGCGGGACGACGAGATCCTGGCCAACTACTTCCCGCTGGTACTCAAGCCCAATGTCAGATCCTGACTCATGCACTTGCTGAACAACTCCATATCCTCCTGGGCAGACCTATGCCATCAGTTTGTCGGCGCCTTTACAGGCGGCCACAAGCCTCCTGGCCAAGAGAGCGACCTTCATCTGCTCGCCTAGAAGGAAGGAGAGCCCCTGCGCAAGTACATTCAGAGATTCAGCCGCGTACAGCACAACATCCAGATGTCCACCCTGCCGCGGTAATCAGCGTGTTCCATCAGAACGTGCGAAACCGCAGGATGCGGGAGGAGATGGCGATGTGCAAGATCAGAGACGTCAGTGAGCTATATGCCCTGGCCGACAAGTGTGCACGTGCTGAGGAAGGGAGGAAACTCCCCGGAGAGAATACAGAAGCAAGAGGATCTGATAGTGAGGAGGTTGCCCCGGCAAAGAAAAACCGGCGGCGGAACAACAACAAGAAGAAAGGCAAAGAAGTGCTAGTCGTTGAGCAGTCCGACAACGGAGGTGGCGCCAAGAAAGCCAAAGCTGGTAGCTCCGTCAAGGAGATTGCCGATGGCACCAACTACCAGGCTGTGGCGGTCGCCGACAAGCAGGACGGCACCAACAAGCAGTACTGCAAGATCCACCGCACCAAGGGCCATGACCTCCAGAGCTGCAAAAAGGTCGAGCAGCATGTTGAGCAGCAAAAGGCTGAATACGAGCGACGCGACAAGGAGAAGGCCCAGGAAGGTGCTGGAGGAGCCGGCAAAAAACGCCCCGGCCGAGGAGGACGTCGCGGCAAGGCCAAGCAGCGGCAAGGAGATAGACCTCCCCGCGGCCGCGACAAGGATGAAGATGACGACGATGATGAAGATATGGACGATGACGAGACTGATGAGCAGGAGTTCCAGAAAGCCACAGAGGTCCTGTGCATTGACGGCAGTGCTTCTCTGCATACTTCACACCGCCAGCTCAAGCAGTGGGTGCGGGAAGTCAATGCAGCAGATCCACCCGTCGAGTCACGCAAGCCTCTGAAATGGTCCAGCACGCCTATCATCTTTGATATTGAGGACCACCCTGATCGCATAACTGCGGTCGGGTGCTTGCCGATGTTGGTTTCACCAACTATCCGCAACCTCAAGGTCACTAAGATGCTAGTTGACGGCGGGGCCGGCTTGAACCTGATCTCCTCCGCGGTACTCCAGAAACTCCAGATCCCGGATGGCGAGCTCGAAGAGACAGGCACATTCCAAGGAATCAATTCGGGAAGGAGCAAGCCGAAGGGAAAGATTACGTTGCCGGTGACATTTGGCAGCGAGTTGAACTTCAGGACTGAGAGGGTCACTTTTGACGTTGCTGACTTTCCATTGCCTTACAATGGGATACTCGGCCGTCCAGCACTCGCCAAATTCATGGCAGCCTCTCACTATGCATATAACATGCTGAAGATGCCAGGCCCAATAAGTGTCATCTCTGTCCCTGGCGACAAGAAGGATGCTCTTATCTGCGCCGACAAGATCTTCCGGGAAGCAGCAGCCGAAACAGATCGCAAGTCACTTGCCGTTGAAGCTCCCGGGGCGAAGAAGAAGACCAAGTCCGGCAAGAGTTCTGATGCCCACTCCGGCAAGCGCACCTCTTCGGAGTGCTGCGCTACCGTCGAGGACGCACCATCGAGCTCCACCGGCAAGTGTAAGAAGGCAATGGCAGCTCCACCAGAGACCAAGAAGGTGTCCGCCAAGGAGGATGGCTCTGGTGGTACCTTCACCATCAGTGCCACTCTCGACCCTAAATAGGAAAGCGCGCTCGTTGCTTTCCTGCGGGCGAACGTCGACGTATTTGCGTGGCAACCGTCTGACATCCCCGGTGTTCCCAGGAAAGTAATCGAGCACCATCTTGCCGTCTGTCCTCATGTGCGGCCCGTCAAGCAGAAAGTTAGGAAGCAGGCAGTGGAGCGCCAAGAATTCATCGCAGAAGAAATCAAGAAATTGGAAGCAGCAGGCCTTGTCAGAGGAGTGCTCCATCCTACGTGGTTGGCCAACCCTGTAGTCGTGCGCAAGGCGAACTGGAAATGGAGGATTTGTATCGACTTTACCGATGTCAATAAAGCTTGTCCTAAAGACCCATTTCCCTTGCCGCGCATCAACCAGATTGTTGACTCGACGGCCGGATGTGACTTGCTTTCATTTCTTGATGCATACTCAGGATACCATCAGATCTTCATGGCAGAAGAGGATGAGGAGAAGACCGCATTCATCACCCCATGTGCCACATACTGTTTCGTACGGATGCCTTTCGGTTTAAAGAATGCTGGTTCAACATTTGCAAGGGTAGTCCATCACGCTTTTGAGCCGCAAATGCACAGAAATGTGGAAGCCTACATGGATGACATAGTGGTCAAGAGCAAGGACAAGGCGACTCTGATTCAAGATTTAGACGAAACCTTTGCAAATCTGCGCAAGATCAACCTCAAGCTTAACCCCGAGAAGTGTGTGTTTGGAGTCCCCTCCGGCAAGCTTCTCGGGTTCTTCGTGTCTCAGCAGGGAATTGAGGCCAATCCCGACAAGATCAAGGCCATTGAGCAGATTGAAGCACCAAAGCACGTCAAGGATGTACGAAGACTTGCCGGTTGCATAGCTGCTCTCAGCAGGTTTATCTCTAGGTTTGCTGAACGCGCCCTGCCATTTTTTAAAATATTGAAAAAGGCAGGTCCAATGAAATGGACTCCAGAAGCGGAGGCCGCACAGCAGGACTTAAAGAGATACTTGTCCTCCACTCCAACACTTGTCGCACCTAAGCCACAAGAGAAGTTGCTGCTATATATAGCGGCAACCAATCAAGTGGTTAGTGCTGCGTTAGTAGCAGAGAGGGAGGCGGACGATGAGCCGGCAACCACGGCAGATGCATCCAACGACAAGCAGGGGACTTCATCGGCAAGCTCTGGTCCCGACAAAGATGGATCTGCGCAGGCACGTGAGAAGATGCAGAAAAGAATGGTGCAGCGCCCAGTTTACTTTGTCAGTTACCTTCTGCAGGGGGCTAGGTCAAGTTACTCTGGTGTGCAGAAGTTGCTTTTCGGCCTTCTGATGGCCTCGAGAAAGCTGCGCCATTACTTCCAAGCACATGAGATCACAGTCGTCACTCGTTTTCTGCTGAAGAGGATACTGCAAAATCCAGAAGCAATAGGCAGGATTGTCGAATGGGCACTAGAACTGTCAAGCTTTGGCCTCAAGTTTGAGAGCACTTCGACTATCCAAAGCAGAGCATTGGCGGAGTTCATAGCAGAATGGACGCCAACACAAGATGAAGAAATTCCAGAAACGAGCATCCCCGTCAAGGAAGCAAGCAAAGAGTGGCTGATGTACTTTGATGGTGCCTTTTCGCTGCAAGGCACCGGTGCGGGCGTGCTACTTGTTGCACCCACCGGAGAGCACCTCAAGTACGTAGTCCAGATGCACTTTCCCAAGGAGCAAGCAACGAACAATACCGCAGAGTATGAGGGTTTGCTTGCTGGTCTCAGGATCGCAGCAGACCTTGGGATCAAGAAGCTCATTGTCAGGGGTGACTCACAGCTTGTCGTCCGCCAAGTGAACAAGAATTATCAGAGTCCGTTGATGGAAGCTTATGTTGATGAAGTGAGAAAGCTAGAAGAGCACTTTGACGGCCTACAGATGGAACATGTTCCAAGAGCTCAGAATGACATTGCCGATGGCCTGTCGAAGTGCGCCACACTTAAGTTACCTGTGGAACCAGGGATCTTTGTGCTCAGACTGACTCAACCATCCGTAACGCCATCAACTGGACAGAGCAAGAAGAGGAAGTTGATTTCTGGTGACTATTTTCCGGCAGAGCTCCCCGAAGCCGCCGCCAAGAAGGTCCTCAAGATCAACACCAAGGGTGCTGAGGAGCAGTCTGCTCCGGCAAGCCCTAGGGTTTGTTCCGTTGAAGCAGACGCTCCCGACAAGTTTTGCTCCGGCAAGCTTGCCGGGGAACGTCAAGCTCCGGCTAAGCCGCAGGTTCTCGCCGTAGAAGCGGATGTTCCCGCAGCAGCAGACGTGCCTTTAGTCCTTGTTGTCGAGCCGCAAGCTCCAGCATTGGCACAACAGATTGTCCGTTTCCTTCAGACAGGAGAACTTCCCGAAGAACAAGAAGAAGCGGAAAGAGTAGCCCGGCAGTCAAGTATGTACCGGTTTGTTGACAACACACTATACAGAAGAAGACTCAATGGCGTGAAATTGAAGTGTATTCACCGGGAAGACGGACAAAAGCTGTTGGCAGAGATACATGGAGGCATATGTGTTCACCACATTGGCGCAAGAGCACTTGCCGGCAAAGCGTTTCGGCAAGGTTTCTTTTGGCCGACAGCCCTCCAGGATGCAACTGCACAAGTAACCAAGTGTGAAGCGTGCCAGTTCCATTCCAAGCAGATACATCAGCCAGCTCAAGCTCTCCAGACGATCCCTTTATCCTGGCCATTTTCGGTCTGGGGGCTCGACATCCTCGGCCCCTTTCCCCGAGCTGTCGGGGGCTTTGAGTACTTGTATGTTGCAATCGACAAGTTCACAAAGTGGTCGGAAGTGGAAGCAGTGAGGAAGGTGACAACACAGTCAGCAGTCAAGTTCTTCAGGTCGATTGTTTGCCGCTTCGGGATCCCTAACAGGATCATCACCGACGACGGCACGCAATTCACGAGTCGCACCTTCATGCAGTACGTCCAAGATCTTGGCGCCAAGGTGTGCTTCGCTTCTGTTGCTCATCCGAGAAGCAACGGTCAAGCGGAGAGGGCGAATGCTGAAGTGCTGCGCGGGCTCAAGACCAGGACTTTCGACAGGCTGCGCAAGTGCGGAAAGAACTGGATTGAGGAGCTGTCGGTGGTTCTTTGGTCGGTCAGGACGACGCCAATTCGAGCCACTGGCCAGACACCTTTCGCTCTAGTCTATGGAGCAGAGGCAGTTCTCCCCACGGAACTCGTATACGGGTCACCTCGAGTGCTCGCTTATGATGAGCTTGAGCAAGAGCAGCTGCGACAAGATGACGCGCTGCTCCTTGAGGAGGACCGTCTTCAGGCTGCTGTACGAGCTGCTCGATACCAGCAAGCTTTGCGCCGCTACCATAGCCGCAAAGTTAATGCCAGAAGTTTCGAGGAAGGCGACCTTGTTCTTTGGCGCGTTCAGTCCGCCAAGAATTCCAACAAGTTGACGCCAAAGTGGGAAGGCCCTTACCGGGTGAAACGAGTCACTAGGCCTGGCGCTGTCCGCCTTGAGACCGAAGATGGCTCTCCGGTGAGCAACTCCTAGAACATTGAGCATCTTCGTAAGTTTTACCCGTAAGGCGCGGTTGCTGGAACCCGTTCCGGCAACCACCTTTTGTACAAGTCTTGCCGATGTTGCATGTAAACCTTTGTACAAAGCCGGGCGCAGACCCCGTGCATAAGTAAAGCTCATGTGCTCTGCACATCTTGTCAATTTCATGCTTTCTACTTTTCTTTGCATGCATTATCTGACACTTTGTGCAGAACCTACCCCCGGTAAGCAATAACGAGCCGTAAGGCTCCGTATCTTTATTTTCTCTTCTTTCTTCTTCTCAAAGGAAGGGAGGTTCCCTCGCCCACAAGTTTGCCGGGGGGAAAGGAGAAGATAATGGTGTGGACCAGGTGTCGTTCAAGGAAGTTTCGCCTTACCGGAAAGTAAACGACAGAAAAGCCAAGTTGCCAAAATTTGAGCAATCAGTTTTAAATTTTTTAAGTTATCTTCCTCGAACGACCGTGCTTTGTATGGAAAACCTGTGCGCGGAGGAACCAACTCGTAGCTAGTTGCGCCCTTACTTTGTTTCGAGTCTTCTCAACAACTTAAGTGAGCTGCGACTAGTTGCGACAAGGTTTCTTGTCGGTAGCGGCACCGCCAGCAGGCTGCTGACGTCCCGCACTCAGCGCTCGCGGCAAGGGTACCTGCGCCGACAAGTTCCCTAAAAGCGTAGGGCAAAAACATACAAAGGAAGGAATCAAGTAAAGGAAATAACATAGCAATCGCTACCCAAAATAGAGTCATATTGCAAGATAGCTTGTCGCAGCTCTAACAGATTGTTCTCATAACATGACCAGCAGCGACAAGAAAAAGAGAAAACAGGCGGCCTAATCTACGCGATCGCCCTCAACCCTCTTGATCCCGCTCACCTTGTCCACAATGGGTGCGACAAGGGTCTTGAGCGCTTCCAGATCAGCATTCGGCGGCAAGGTCCTGAGGACGTTGGTGAGGTTGAGGCCTGGGTTGCGGAAGGCCACCTTCACCAGCACCTTTTGAAGAGCCCCCGCATAGATCTTGCGTGACTCGTCGGCCAGCTGCTTTGGGATCTTCTCCCGGAGTCGCTGGAGGGCCGTCGCCACGCCTTTGAAGAACAAGCTGAGCTTGGCGCTGGGTTGGAGGTGCTCATCGGAGGAGTACCCGAGATCCTCCATCCCCAGCTGCGCCAGCGCCCCGTCGATGGCTGCGGCAACATCCACGAGACCCTCGGTCCAGTGCTCCACGTTCTCCCTAAAAGCGTTCTGGGCGGCAGCAGCACTGGCCAGCAGCGCCTCGCCGGCCTTGATCTTCTCCTTCAGGGCCACCTCCTGCTCCCTGGCGCCGTCTAGCGTCTCGGTCAAAGTAGCCAGCTTCAACTCAAGATTCGCGTTGGAGTCCTTGGCGGCCCTAAGCTCCTTGCTCCTCTCGGTGAGAAGACCCTGCAGCTCGCCATGGGTGTAGGCGTCCTTCTCGTGCTCACGCTTGAGCGCAGCAAGCTCCTCGCCGCTCGCCTTGAGATCGGCCTCCAGCCGCGCCACCTTCGTCTCCAGCTCCTTCTTGGTGGCCTCGGCAGCTGCGGTAGCATCCTTTGCTTCCTTGAGAGCCCCACCAAATGTTTGTTCTCGCGCGGAAAGCTCCTCTTCGTGGCTGTCAAGGTTGACCTTGCGCTGCGTCAACTTGCCTTCCTGCTTGGATAGCTTCTCGGCAACAAGCCGCTGTTGCTCTTCAACTTCAGCCTTCTCGAGGAGGAAGGCTTTCCGCTCCTCGGCGACTTGCTCCCGCTCCTCTACCAGGGACCGGAGAGTTTCCTGCCTGAAACCCCGGAGCTCCTCCGCACACTTCTTGATGTCCACTCCCGCCTTCGCGACAAGCGCTTCTCGGGATACCAGCTTGGCCTGCCGGGCGCGGTAGAGCGACAACAGCTTCCGCAGCAGCTGCTCCTCCTCAGGCTCGCAGCTGCTGCTGCTCGGCGCGTCGACCAGCGTCAGCCCAACGGAGGCGAGCAACTCTTCATCAAAGAACTCTCCTTCGACCGGCGCCCTGGAGCTTGACGCCCAGGGGAGCTTGATGAAGATGCCGTCACCGGGCTGGGGCTCTTCAGAGCCTGGCGCTGCAGGAGCGGCGGAGGGATCGGCGGTCGACGTAGCGCCTGATGCTCCTGCGGCCTCGGGGCCGTTAGTGCGATCGCCGGATCCCTCGCCAGCTTCTGCGGCGGCAGCTTTGGCGGCCTCTTCGCTGGCGGGATCATCAGCGCCGGCTTCTCCTTCGGTGGCAACAGCGTCGTCGGTATTGCTGCGCGCGTTCTCCTCGCCGGCGACCTCGGTTTCCATCAGCGCCGTGGCAGATGGATCTGATGACCGGAAAAGGACAACAGTCAAGCAAATATCCAAAAAGAAAATCAGAAGAAGAAGAACCCAAGGGAAGTTTTCAAGCAAGAGGATTACCTGTACTAGGACTTGCACTTGTGGTCTCAATCACCGGAGGGTCACTGGTGCTGTCCCTTGCCGGAGAACTGTCCCTTGCCGGAGAACTCTCCCTTGCCGGAGAACGCTCCCTTGCCGGGGAATCCTCACTTGGCGGTGTAGTTGAAGCAGATGGCATTTCAGGAGCGGCTTTCGGGCACTCCTGGTGAAGCTGCTCTGCTCCTACACAAACCAACAGTCAGATATCAGCAAAGAAAGAGCACCCATGCACGCCTAACAGCAGGAAATAAACCATATACTTACGCTGGGGGCTGCGCTGGGGGCTGCTTTGAGGCATGGTTGCCGGGTCCGGCAAGGTGGTTTCGGACATGTCCCCTGCCGTCGCAATGGGATCGTCCTCGATGACAATCACCGGGGCCTTGGCTCTCTTCGCCGCTCTCTGGGCCAGCGTCCTGAAAAGGAATGGGTTCAGAGTGAAGCAAATCAGATACAAGACAAAGCAACAAAATTGAAGAACTACAAGTACAACAAAGAATCTTACTCTTCTTCTTCCTCGTTGGAGCTGAGCGCGGAGAGATAGAAGTCCGGCTCGCCTCCGGTGCGACGAGGCAGAGGAGTAGGTTCCCTTGTCTGCTTGGCAGGAGCAGTAGCGGTCGACCGGGAAGACCCCTCTCCAGTTGCCGCAGCGGCGTGAGGAGCTCCCGCGGCAACAGTGCTTGCCGCGGTAGAGCGTGCCGCGCGACACGGCGGCTGTTGACTCGTCTGCCGCCCCGCCACGTCCCCGGCCTTATGGAGACGCCTTCTTGGTGGAGCTGGGGGCTCCGGTTGCAGCGAGCTAGCTGAAGGTGGGGAGGAGGAGGAGCCGATCTTCAACGAGTCGCTCGCGCCCTCGGCGGACTTGCTCGACTCAGCTTCAGGCCCGACAAGCTCTTCTTCGCTGGCAAGCTCCTCTCGCTCGACAAGGCTTGCCGCCTCTGCTGCCTCTGCCTCCTCCACGGTGAATCCGAACTCGCCCGCGGCAGCTGCTGCCGCCGCCTCTTCCATCCTAGTGGCGATGCACTGCATCTCCGCATCGGTGGTCTCGCGAGTGAGGCTCTTTTGTTCATCAGAGGGGACCGCCACTTCTACCAAGCCGTCAAAGAACTCCTGCATGACGTCGTCTGCAGGCTCTTGCCAAGTTGGAACGATTCCATGCGAATCGCACAGCGGCATCATTGCATGGATGCGGTCGAGCGAGGAGTTGTTGCACAGCGGAACGACGCCCCTCGGCAACATGAACGCTTCGGGATGTTGAGGATCGCGCTTGAACAGTTCCAGGATCATCGCGTCCAGTTCCAAGACAGTGAAGTTGAAGTTGAGGCCTGGGCGCAGCCTCATGATATCCGCTGCATTCTGGAACTCCCAGGCGGGTCTCCTCCTCTCCTGCAGGGGGGCGATGCGGCAGCGAAGAAAATCTGCGCCAACGGCGCCTACGGTGAGCCCGGCAAGCCTGAGGCGTAGGATCCGGGTGACGGCAATCTTCAGCCTATCGTCTTCCGGGGCCACGTTGCTCCAATCATTGCCGCGCGCTATTGGGGCTTGGCGCTGGGCGATAAATGGCTGCGGGTTCTCCTCGACAATCCAGCACCAGTCTGCTCTCCATTCCTCCCACTTGCTGCGGAGCTCTCCCTCCAGATAAGCTTCCTTCTTGCCAACTCTCGAGATCCAGGCGATTCCGCCGGATAAAGGCTCCCCTCTCTCAACTCGGGGCATAAAGAAGTGGCGGAAAAGAGCTACGTTTGGATAGACTCCGACAAAGTTTTCGCAGAGATGTGCGAAAACTGCCATGGTCAGAACAGCATTGGGGGTGAAGTCAAGGAGGCGGAACCCGTAGGTGTTCATGATATCGCAGAAAAATTCAGAGAAAGGCGGGCAGAGCCTGCAGTAGAAGAACAACGCGAAGAAAGGGTATCCATTCGGAGCCAGTTCCGAAGCGGCAGCTGGGAGTACCTTCGTACGCGGATGCGCTCGCGTCTCCGTCGACCAGAAGAGGTAGTAGTACTCCCTCAGCTCCTTCGCCGCGAGCTGGGGGGGGGGGAATTGCCCATTCCTTTCGCAGCGCCGCGAGCCGCTGCGCCTCGGCCGACTTCACGACCTTCCCCTTGTTGGCTTTCGGGGCCATGGCGGAGGTGGTGGGGGAGATCGCCGGCGTTAGTGATGCTGGTGGCGATGGGGGGCGGAGCGCTGCTCTCTTTCAGCTTTGGGAAGAAGAGGGGAGTGGCGGAGATTTCTGAGATTGGAGTAGCAACCGGCGAGATGGGCGAACTGCCCCTGTTTCCCCTACTTATAAAGAGGGAGGGGGCGGGCGTTCCGTCTTTCCAAATAAACAAACCACCCACGATCTCTCCCACGATGCCGCATTCGACGCGTACCGTTCGGGGAGGGCGTGGTGGATACGGAGTGAGATACGGCGTAACCCAGGCCGCGCGTGCCCGTGCCCTGTTTTGGGCCTGGCCCAACAGCGCTCGGCACCGTGTGTGGCCCAGGCCCGGGGCTCCTGTCGGTGTACTAGAGTAGGGGTACCCTAGTATCCGGAACTTGTGCACGGGCAGTTGTAGCACCCCGCGGCAAGCCTTGCCGGGTGACCGCCAAGGTCCTCCGTGGTTCCTTTCGAGCCATTCAAGAACAAAGTATTCAAGCCAAGGAGACAAGGTCCCGGCAAGAGGAGCTTGCTGGGAAGGCCAACCGAGGCATCTCAAGGAACTTGCCGCGACGCGCCACGCGTCCCGGCGAGGCCCGGTGAGCGACAAGCTTCCGGACGTGACAAGACAACGACCGCGGCAAAGCGCTTGCCGTGGCAAGCTACCACTCTGTACCTGCGCTCCAGCACATCCACCAACGTGTCGCCCTGGGCCTTTCCAGGCGCGCGTGGCAAGAGGCTGTGCAGCCAGCAGTGCGCGGTGGCAAGCGACGCTGACAAGATTGCCATCGTGGCGAGCGGTGGCGTCCCTGACGGTCCTTTTTGCACTATTTGGGCGACGTAGACGGGCATTTAATGCTTTTGTCCCCTGCCGTCAGGGTTAGGTAGGATACACTGTACAGGTAGTTGTACCAACCGCAATTCCTTTTCCATTTTTACCCTTGCCTACGTTGCCACCTGTCGGAGACCCCTTTAGCATATAAAAGGAGGCCCATGCGCAACGTAGAAGGGGGGTTCGAAGGCAGAAAAACAGTCACGCTCGGTCTCGTTAGCAGCTAGGGTGTACTGTAGCACTCAGCGCTCCCGAGCAAGAACTAAATACACTTAGACATGCAGAAGTAGGAGTATTATCTCTCCGGAGAGCTCCGAAGCTGGGTAAACCGCTCGTGTGCTTCGCCTCGATCCGCTCTTCGTGCGATCTCCGCCCCTCGCCGAACAGAAAGGGACCCGGTCCGCCGGTCCCCATAGGTGTTCGTGGATCAGCCTCCCCGACAACATGAGGAGTAGGGATTGCCATGCAACGGATGCACTAGAGCTATGAATGCTCAACAAAAGAAAACTAGTGTGTGTGCATCCAACTCGCTTGCTCACGAAGACCTAGGGCATTTGAGGAAGCCCATCGTAGGAATATACAAGCCAAGTTCTATAATGAAAAATTCCCACTAGTATAAAAAGACAACTTATGAGACTCACTACATGAAGAACAAGGTGCTACTTTTAAGCACAATATATGAGACTCACTACATGAAGAACAAGGTGCTACTTTGAAGCACAAGTGTGGAAAAGAGATAGTAGCATTGCCCTTTTTTTGGGCCTTTCTTTTTTTTTCTTTTTTGGCCTTTCTCCTTTTTTTTATTTGGGCAATGCTCTAATAATGATGATCATCACACTTCTATTGATTACAACATAAGGATTACAACTCGAAACTTAGAACAAGATATGACTCTATATGAATGCCTCCGGCGGTGTACCAGAATGGTGCAATGAATCAAGAGTGACATGTATAAAAAATAATGCATGGTGGCTTTGCCACAAATACGATGTCAACTACATGATAATGCAATGGCAATATGACAAAAGTAATGTATGTCATGATGATGATGATGGAAGTTGCATAGCAATATATCTCGGAATGGCTATGGAAATGCCATGATAGGTAGGTATGGTGGCTGTTTTGAGGAAGATATAAGGAGGTTTATGTGTGATAGAGCGTATCGTATCACGGGGTTTGGATGCACCGGCGAAGTTTGCACCAACTCTCAAGGTGAGAAAGGGCAATGCACGGTACCGAAGAGGCTAGCAAAGGTGGAAAGGTGAGAGTGTGTATAATCCATGGACTCAACATTAGTCAAAAGAACTCATATACTTATTGCAAAAATTTAAAAGTCATAAAAAATCAAGGTGCATGCTCCTAGGGGGATAGATTGGTAGGAAAAGACCATCGCCCGTCCCCGACCGCCACTCATAAGGATGCACAAGCCAGGTACACTTCATGTTTCAAATTTGTTACACAACTTTAACCATACGTGCATGCTACGGGACTTGCAAACTTCAACACAAGCATTTCTCAAATTCATAATTACTCAACTAGCACGACTTTGGTATTATCACCTCCATGTCTCAAAACAATTATCAAGCATCAAACTTATTTTAGTATTCAATTCACTCAAAAGAAAGTTTCACATATCTTGAATACCAAGTATATTAACATTAAGCAAATTACCATGCTATTAATGACTCTCAAAATAATCTAAGTGAAGCATGAGAGATCAATAGTTTCTTTAAAAAAAATTCTCCACCGTGCTCTAAAATATCTAAGTGATGTACTAGAGCAAAAATTATCATGCTCAAAAGATATAAGTGAAGCACAATGAGCAAAACTATCAAGCTCAAAAGATATAAGTGAAGCACATAGAGTATTCTAACAAATTCCAATTCATGTATGGATCTCTCAAAAGGTGTGTACATCAAGTATGATTGTGGTAAACTAACAAGAAAAGACGCAAATGATACAAGACGCTCCAAGCAAAACACATATCATGTGGTGAATAAAAATATAGCTCCAAGTAAATTACCGATGGAAGTGGACGAAAAAGGGGATGCCTTCCGGGGCATCCCCAAGCTTTGACTTTTTGGTGTCCTTGGATTATCTTGGGGGTGCCATGGGCATCCCCAAGCTTAGGCTCTTGCCACTCCTTGTTCCATAATCCATCAAAAGAATTCACCCAAAACTTGAAAACTTCACAACACAAAACTCAACAGAAATCTCGTGAGCTCCGTTAGAGAAAGAAAACAAAGAACTACTTCAAGGTACTGTAATGAACTAATTATTTATTTATATTGGTGTTAAACCTACTGTATTCCAACTTCTCTATGTATTATAAACTATTTTACTAGCCAAAGAGTCATCAAAATAAGCAAACAACACACGAAAAACAGAATCTGTCAAAAACAGAACAATCTGTAGTAATCTGTAACTAACGCAAACTTCTGGAACTCTAAAACTCCTACAAAAATAGGAAGTCCTGTACAATTTGTTTATTGATCAGCATAAAAAAGAATCAATGCAAAATCACGTTCCTGTGATTTAACAAAATTATATTCGTGCGCACAAAGTTTCTGTTTTTCAGCAGAATCAAATCAACTATCATCGTAGGTTATCCTACAGGTTCTACTTGGCACAAACAGTAATTAAAACATAAAACCACATCCAAACAGAGGCTAGATGGATTATTTATTCCTAAACAGAAGCAAAAACAAAAAAACAAAAATAAAATTGGGTTGCCTCCCAACAAGCGCTATTGTTTAACGCCCCTAGCTAGGCATAAAAGCAAGGATAGATCTAGGTATTGCCATCTTTGGTAGGCAATCCATAAGTGGCTCTCATGATAGATTCATATGGTAATGTTATTTTCTTTCTAGGGAAGTGTTCCATGCCCTTCTTCAAGGGAAATTGGAATTTAATATTCCCTTCCTTCATATCAATAATTGCACCAATCGTTCTAAGGAAAGGTCTACCAAGAATAATAGGACATGAAGGATTGCAATCTATATCAAGAACGATAAAATCTACGGGCACATAATTCCTATTGGCAACGATAAGAACATCATTAATTCTTCCCATAGGCTTTTTAATAGTGGAATCCACAAGATGCAAGTTTAGAGAGCAATCATCAAAGTCACAGAAATCTAGCAAATCACATAAATTTTTGGGAATAGTAGAGACACTAGCACCCAAATCACACAAAGCATGAAACTCATAATCTTTAATTTTAATTTTAATAGTAGGTTCAACTTTCAACTCAAGTTTTTCTTCATAAGATTGCATCAAGGCATCAACAATGTGTTCGGTAAAGGCCTTATTTTGACTATAAGCATGAGGAGAATCTAGCACGGATTGCAACAAGGAAATACAACCAATTAAAGAGCAACTTTCATAATTAAATTCCTTGAGATCCAAAATAGTGGGTTTAGCAACATTTAGGTTTTTATTTCTTTCAATCCCACTTTTATCAAATTCATCATCAAGATCTAGAAACACCGAATTCTTAGAACGCCTTCTAGGTAAAGGAAGATCATATTCAGTTTCATCAAGATTCATATTGCAAAACAAAGATTTAATGGGGGACACATCAATAAATTTTAGATCTTCATCTTGATTTTCATAGGAATTGGAAGAACACGCTTTAATAAAGGCATCTTTGGAAGCACGCATCCTAGCGGTTCTTTCTTTGCACTCATCAATGGAAATTCTCATGGCTTTGAGAGACTCATTGGTATCATGCTTAGTAGGAATAGATCTAAGCTTTAAGCAATTTCAAGAGAAATTCTATCAACGTTCCTAGCCAAATCATCAACTTTAAGCAATTTCTCTTCAAGCAAAGCATTAAAATTCTTTTGTGAATTCATAAACTCTTTCACACTATTCTCAAATTCAGAGGGCATCTTATTAAAATTTCCATAAGAGTTGTTGTAGGAATTTCCATAATTATTAGAAGGATTACTAGGATAAGGCCTAGGAAAATTCCCTCTATACGCGTTGTTTCCAAAACTATTCCTACCAACAAAATTCACATCCATAGATTCATTATTATTCTCAAGCAAAGTAGACAAAGGCATATCATTGGGATCAAGAGGAGTATTTTTAGGAGCAAACATCTTCATAAGTTCATCCATCTTTTCACTCAAAACATTGATTTCTTCTATAGCATGCACTTTTTTACTAGAAGATCTTTCGGTGTGCCATTGAGAATAATTAGCCAAAATATTATCAAGCAATTTTGTATCATCTCCTAACGTAATTTCCATAAACGTGCCTCCCGCGGCCGAATCTAAAAGATTTCTAGAAGCAAAATTCAATCCGGCATAAAAAATTTGTATGATTATCCATAAATTCAAACCGTGAGTAGGGCAATTGCGAAGCATCAATTTCATTCTTTCCCAAGATTGGGAAACATGCTCATGATCAAGTTGTTTAAAATTCATAATATCGTTCCTAAGAATGATGATCTTAGCAGGAGGAAAATACTTAGAGATAAAAGCATCTTTGCACTTGTTCCAAGAATCAATACTATTTTTAGGCAAAGACGAAAACCAAACTTTAGCACGATCTCTAAGTGAAAACAGAAATAACTTCAATTTGACAATATTGTTATCCGTATCTTTCTTCTTTTGCATATCACACAAATCAACAAAGTTGTTTAGATGAGTAGCGGCATCTTCACTAGGAAGGCCGGTGAATTGATCTTTCATAACAAGATTCAGCAAAGCGGTATTGATTTCACAGGACTCATCATTATTAAGAGGAGCAATCGGAGTACTAAGGAAATCATTATTGTTGGTATTCGAGAAATCACACAATTTGGTATTATCTTGTGCCATGGCAACAAGTAATCCAACACACAAGCAAACAGAAAGGCAATGGGAAAAGGCAAACGGAAAGAGAGTAGGAGATTGGGAAAGAGAGGGCGAATAAAACGGCAAGGGTGAAGTGGGGGAGAGTAAAACGAGAGGCAAATGGCAAATAATGTAATGCGAGAGATAGGGATTGTGATGGGTACTTGGTATGGTTGACTTGCTTGCATTCGCCTCCCCGGCAACGGCGCCAGAAATTCTTCTTGCTACCTCTTGAGCACTGCGTTGGATTTCCCCGAAGAGGAGAGGATGATGCAGCAAAGTAGCGTAAGTATTTCCCTCAGTTTTTGAGAACCAAGGTATCAATCCAGTAGGAGACCACGCACAAGTCCCTCGTACCTACACAAAACGATAGCTACTCGCAACCAACGCGGTTAGGGGTTGTCAATCCCTTCACGGTCACTTACGAGAGTGAGATCTGATAGAGATGATAAATAATATTTTTGGTATTTTTGATAGATAGATGCAAAGTGAAAGTAACAAAGCAAGTAATAAAGCGATAGAGATTGATATGATGAGAATAGACCCGGGGGCCATAGGTTTCACTAGTGGCTTCTCTCAAGAGCATAAGTTTTCTACGGTGGGTGAACAAATTACTGTTGAGCAATTGAAAGAATTGAGCATAGTTATGAGTATATCTAGGTATGATCATGTATATAGGCATCACGTCCGAGACAAGTAGATCGAAACGATTCTGCATCTACTACTATTACTCCACTCATCGACCGCTATCCAACATGCATCTAGAGTATTAAGTTAAAAACAGAGTAACGCCTTATGCAAGATGACATGATGTAGATGGATAAATTCATGCAATATGATAAAAAAAAACCATCTTGTTATCCTCGATGGCAACAATACAATACGTGCCTTGCTGCCCCTTCTGTCACTGGGAAAGGACACCGCAAGATTGAACCCAAAGCTAAGCACTTCTCCCATTGCAAGAACTACCAATCTAGTTGGCCAAACCAAACAGATAATTCGAAGAGACTTGCAAAGATAACTCAATCATACATAAAAGAATTCAGAGAAGATTATAATATTGTTGTCGGTGTACTAGAGTAGGGGTACCCTAGTACCCCGAACTTGTGCACGGGCAGTTGCAGCGCCCCGCGGCAAGGGCTTGACGGGTGACCGCCAAGATACTCTGTGGCTCCTTTGGAGCCATTCAAGAACAAAGTATTCAAGTTAAGAGGACGAGGCCCCGGCAAGAGGAGCTTGCTGGGAAGGCCAACCGAGGCATCTCAAGGAACTTACCGCGACGCGCCACACGTCCCGGCAAGGCCCGGTGAGCGACAAGCTTCCGGGCGCGACAAGACCACGACCGCGGCAAGACGCTTGCTGCGGCAAGCGGCCACGCTGTGCCCACGCTCCAGCACATCCACCAACGTGTCGCCCTGGGGGCCTTCCCAGGCACGCGTGGCGGAAGGCTGTGCAGCCAGCGGTAAGCGGTGGCATGCGATGCTGACAAGATCGCCATCGTGGCAGGCGGTGGCGCCCCTGACGGTCCTTTTTACACTGTTTAGGCGACACAGACGGGCATTTAATGCCCTTGATCCCTGCCGTCAAGGTTAGGTAGAGAGCACTGTACAGACAACTGTACCAACCACCTCTCTTTTTACATTCTTGCCCTTCTCTGCGTTGCCACCTGTCGGTGACCCCTTGTGCATATAAAAGGAGGCCCATGCGCAACGTAGAGGGGGTTCGTTCGGTTGGACTGGTTCAGAAGGCTAGAATCATTTCGAAGCCAGAAAACACTTAGCTCTCTAGAGCAAGAACATAATACAATCAAACAAGCAGCAGTAGGGGTATTATCTCTCCGGAGAGCTCCGAAGCTGGGTAAACTACTCGTGTGCCTCGCCTCGATCTGCTCTTCATGCGACCTCCGCCCCCGCCGAACCGAAAGGGGCTCGGTCCGCCGGTCCCATAGGTGTTCGTGGATCAGTTTCCCCGACATCTTTGGCGTGCCAGGTAGGGGGCGTCGAGATTGTGTGAACCTGATCCGGCGTTCACACGAGCTAGATCTTCGTTTTCTTCATCAACATGCCACCGAAGAAGAATGCTTCGGAGGCAGCTGCTCCGCCCGCGTCGATCTCACTGCCACCAGAACAAACGGGTGGTGGGGTTGATGCTGGTGGAAGAACAGACATCGACGAGGAAGCTCACGGTGCTGCCAGGTCCAAGGACAAGGCTGCACAAACCTTGGTGTCTTCACATCTGCCGGGCCCCTCTCAGGAGGCACAGGACCGACAGCGTCATGGTATTCGCAGTACCATACGCTTGTTGGACCAAGATCAAGCTAGTGGGTCTCGAGACGCTCAAGACCAGCATGCACGCCAACATGCTGGAACGAGTGAGGCACGGTCGCTTGGACGGGATACTGCTCCTTCTAACGTAGTTAGAAGTCCGAGCATATCCCGCTCCTCGCACCGTTCGCCACTGCCGCCCACCACTCCAGCGGAAGCTTTAGCGCGAGCTCAACTGCTCCTGGATTACCCTCCGACGTCGGACAAGATCGACGAATGGAGGGCCACCATTCAGAGCCTCATCGGCTACGCCAACGGCGACACTCCATGGCAGCCGAATACTTCGCTACCGCGGCAGGACTGCCAGGCACGAGCCGGTGGCGACGAAACCGGTGGGGGTACAACCACCATGCACTCTCCACCCCAAAGGCCAACATCGCCGACTCGCCGGATCCACCTCGACAGCGACTCCATCGCATCGTCAGATCCACGAGCTCGTCGCGATCAGCACCAAGTTCTTCAAGATAGACAACAAGAAGACGCTCGAACTCGCATCGAGTGCCGAAGGGAAGCGCGACGTCAATCTGACAACCGCGCTGGGCCCTCTGTTGATATGCATGCGCCAGGGGAACCAGGTGACTTGCCGTACACGGTAGGTTGCCCTGCGTTCACTCGTGAGCTGCAGCAAGTCTAGTGGCCCAGCACGAAGAATTTCAAGCCCGATGTAACGGAGAAGTACGACGGCAAGACGCATCCGTCAGAGTTCCTTAGCATCTACACCATCGCGGTGCAGGCTGCCGGGGGGCGAGACGACAAGATCCTTGCCAACTACTTCCCGCTGGTGCTCAAACCCAACGTCAGATCCTGGCTCATGCACTTGCCGGACAACTCCATATTCTCCTGGGCTGACCTGTGCCATCAGTTTGTCGGTGCCTTCACAGGCGGCCACAAGCCTCATGGCCAAGAGAGTGACCTTCACCTGCTCGCCCAGAAGGAAGGAGAGCCCCTGCGCAAGTACATACAGAGATTTAGCAACATACAACACAACATCCCAGACATCCACCCTGCCGCGGTAATCAGCGCGTTTCATCAGAACGTGCGGAACCGTAGGATGCGGGAGGAGATGGCGATGTGCAAGATCAGAGATGTCAGTGAGTTATATGCTCTGGCCGACAAGTGTGCACGTGCTGAGGAAGGAAGGAGACTCCCCGGAGAGAATATAGGAGCAGGAGGATCTGACAGTGAGGATACTGCCCCGGCAAGGAAAAACCGGCGGCGAAATAACAGAAAGAAGAAAGGCAAAGAGGTGCTAGTTGTCGAGCAGTCCGGCAGCGGAGGTGGCGCCAAGAAAGCCAAAGCTGGTGGCTCCGGCAAGGAGATTGCCGCGGAGGCTGTGGCGGTCGCCGACAAGCAGGACGGCACCAACAAGCAGTACTGCAAGATCCACCGCACCACGGGCCATGATCTCTAGAGCTGCAAGAAAGTCGAGCAGCTTGTTGAGCAGCAGAAGGCTGAATACAAGTGGCACGACAAGGAGAAGGCCCAGGAAGGTGCTGGAGGATCCGGCAAGAAACGTCCCGGCTGGCGGACCGAGCCCCTTTCGGTTCGGCGGGGGGCGGAGGTCGCACGAAGAGCAGATCGAGGCGAGGCACACGAGCAGTTTACCCAGCTTCGGAGCTCTTCGGAGAGATAATACTCCTACTGCTGCTTGTTTGATTGTATTATGTTCTTGCTCTAGAGAGCTAAGTGTTTTCTGGCTTTGAAATGATCCTAGCCTTCTGAACCAGTCCAACCGAACGAACCCCCTCTACGTTGCGCATGGGCCTCCTTTTATATGCACAAGGGGTCACCGACAGGTGGCAACGCAGAGAAGGGTAAGAATGTAAAAAGAGAGGTGGTTGGAACAGTTGTCTGTACAGTGCTCTCTACCTAACCCTGACGGTAGGGGACAAGGGCATTAAATGCCCGTCTGTGTCGCCTAAACAGTGTAAAAAAGGACCATCAGGGGCGCCACCGCCTGCCACGATGGAGATCTTGTCAGCATCGCATGCCACCGCTTACCGCTGGCTGCACAGCCTTCCGCCACGCGTGCCTGGGAAGGCCCCCAGGGCGACACGTTGGTGGATGTGCTGGAGCGTGGGCACAGCGTGGCCGCTTGCCGTGGCAAGTGTCTTGTCGTGGTCGTGGTCTTGTCGCGCCCGAAAGCTTGTCGCTCACCGGGCCTTGCCAGGGCGCGTGGCGCGTCGCGGTAAGTTCCTTGAGATTCCTCGGTTGGCCTTCCCGGCAAGCTCCTCTTGCCGGGGCCTCGTCCTCTTAACTTGAATACTTTGTTCTTGAATGGCTCCAAAGGAGCCACGGAGTATCTTGGCGGTCACCTGGCAAGCCCTTGCCGCGGGGCAGTTGCACGTGGATGCGCTAGGGGCCTTTCCAGGCACGCGTGGCGGAAGGCTGTGCAGCCAGCGGTAAGCGGTGGCATGCGATGCTGACAAGATCGCGATCGTGGCAGGCGGTGGCGCCCCTGATGGTCCTTTTCTACACTATTTAGGCGACACAAACGGGCATTTAATGCCCTTGTCCCCTGCCGTCAGGGTTAGGTAGAGAGCACTGTACAAGTAGCTGTACCAACCACTTTTCTTTTTACGTTTTTACCCTTCTCTGCGTTGCCAACTGTCGGTGACCCCTTGTGCATATAAAAGGAGGCCCATGCGCAACGTAGAGGGGGTTCGGTTCGACTAGTTCGAGAGTTTCGGATCATTTGGAAGCCAGAAAACACTTAGCTCTCTAGAGCAAGAACACAATACAATCAGACAAGCAGCAGTAGGAGTATTATCTCTCCGGAGAGCTCTGAAGCTGGGTAAACTGCTCGTGTGCCTCGCCTCGATCTGCTCTTCGTGCGACCTCCGCCCCCCGCCGAACCGAAAGGGGCACGGTCCGCCGGCCCCATAGGTGTTCATGGATCAGTTTCCCCGACATCTTTGGCGCGCCAGGTAGGGGGCGTCGAGATTGTGTGAACCTGATCTGGCGTTCACACGAGCTAGATCTTCGTTTTCTTCATCAACATGCCACCGAAGAAGAAGGCTTTGGAGGCAGCTGCTCCGTCCGCGTCGATCTCACCGCCACCAGAACAAACGGGTGGTGGGGTTGATGTTGGTGGAAGAACAGACATCGACGAGGAAGCTCACGGTGCTGCCAGGTCCAAGGACAAGGCTGCACAAACCTTGGTGTCTTCACATCCGCCGCGCCCCTCTCAGGAGGCGCAGGACCGACAGCGTCATGGTATTCATAGTACCATACGCTTGTTGGACCAAGATCAAGCTGGTGGGTCTCGGGACGCTCAAGACCAGCATGCACGCCAACATGCTGGCACGAGTGAGGCACGGTCGCTTGGACGGGATACTGCTCCTTCTAACGTAGTTAGAAGTCCGAGCATATCCCGCTCCTCGCACTGTTCGCCACTGCCGCCCACCACTCCAGCGGAAGCTTTAGCGCGAGCTCAACTGCTCCTGGATTACCCTCCGAAGTCGGACAAGATCGACGAATGGAGGGCCACCATTTAGAGTCTCATCGGCTACGCGAACGGCGACACTCCACGGCAGCCGAATACTTCGCTGCCGCGGTAGGACTGCCAGGCACGAGCCGGTGGCGACGAAACCGGTGGGGGTGCAACCACCATGCACTCTCCACCCCGAAGGCCAAGGTCGCCGACTCGCCGGATCCACCTCGACGGCGACTCCACCGCATCGTCAGATCCACGAGCTCGTCGCGATCAGCGCCAAGTTCTTCAAGATAGACAACAAGAAGACGCTCGAACTCGCATCGAGCGCCGAAGAGAAGCGCGACGTCGATCCGACAAGCGCGCTGGGCCCTCCGTTGACATGCATGCGCCTGGTGAACCAAGCGACTTGCCGTACACGGTAGGTTGCCCTGCGTTCACTCGTGAGCTGCGGCAAGTCCAGTGGCCCAACACGAAGAATTTCAAGCCAGATGTACCGGAGAAGTACGACGGCAAGACGCACCCGTCAGAGTTGCTCAGCATCTACACCATCGCAGTGCAAGCTGCCGGGGGGCGAGACGACAAGATACTTGCCAACTACTTCCCACTGGTGCTCAAGCCCAACGTCAGATCCTGGCTCATGCACTTGCCGGACAACTCCATATCCTCCTGGGCTGACCTGTGCCATCAGTTTGTCGGCGCCTTCACAGGCGGCCACAAGCCTCATGGCCAAGAGAGTGACCTTCACCTGCTCGCTCAGAAGGAAGGAGAGCCCCTGCGCAAGTACATACAGAGATTCAGCAACGTGCAGCACAACATCCCAGATATCCACCCTGCCGCGGTAATCAGCGCGTTCCATCAGAACGTGCGGAACCGCAGGATGCGGGAGGAAATGGCGATGTGCAAGATCAGAGACGTCAGTGAGCTATATGCCCTGGCTGACAAGTGTGTAAGTGCTGAGGAAGGGAGGAGACTCCCCGGAGAGAATATAGGAGCAGGAGGATCTGACGGTGAGGATACTGCCCCGGCAAGGAAAAACCGGCGGCGGAATAACAGAAAGAAGAAAGGCAAAGAGGTGCTAGTTGTCGAGCAGTCCGGCAGCGGAGGTGGCGCCAAGAAAGCCAAAGCTGGTGGCTCCGGCAAGGAGATTGCCGCGGAGGCTGTGGCGGTCGCCGACAAGCAGGATGGCACCAACAAGCAGTATTGCAAGATCCACCGCACCAAGGGCCATGATCTCTAGAGCTGCAAGAAAGTCGAGCAGCTTGTTGAGCAGCAGAAGGCTGAATACGAGCGGCGCGACAAGGAGAAGGCCCAAGAAGGTACTGGAGGATCCGGCAAGAAACGTCCTGGCCGAGGAGGACGCCGCGGCAAGGCCAAGCAGCGGCAAGGAGACAGACCTCCCCGCGGCCGCGACAAGGATGAAGATGACGACGACGATGAAGACATGGATGATGACGAGACCGATGAGCAGGAGTTCCAGAAAGCCACAGAGGTCCTGTGCGTTGATGGCGGTGCTTCTCTGCATACTTCACACCGCCAGCTCAAACAATGGGTGCGGGAAGTCAATGCGGCAGAACCACCCATTGAGTCACGCAGGCCTCTGAAATGGTCCAGCACGCCTATCATCTTTGATATTGAGGACCACCCTAATCGCATAATCGCGGTCGGGTGCTTGCCGATGTTGGTTTCACCAACTTTACGCAACCTCAAGGTCACAAAGATGCTAGTTGACAGCGGGGCCGGCTTGAACCTGATCTCCTCCGCGGTGCTCCAGAAACTCCAGATCCCTGACAGCGAGCTCGAAGAGACCGGCACATTTCAAGGAATCAATCCAGGAAGGAGCAAGCCGAAGGGAAAGATCACGTTGCCGGTAACATTTGGCAGCGAGCTGAACTTCAGGACTGAGAGGGTCACTTTTGACATTGCTGACATCCCATTGCCTTACAATGGGATACTCGGTCGTCCAGCACTTGCCAAATTCATGGCAGCCTCTCACTATGCATACTACGTTCTGAAGATGCCAGGCCCGATAAGTGTCATCTCTGTCCCTGGCGATAAGAAGGATGCTCTTATCTGCGCCGACAAGATCTACCGGGAGGCAACGGCCGCAACAGATCGCAAGTCACTTGCTGCTGAAGCTCCCGGGGGGAAGAAGAAGACCAAGTCCGACAAGAGTTCTGATGCCCACTCCGGCAAGCGCACCTCTTCGGAGTGCTGCGCTACCTTCGAGGACGCACCATCGAGCTCCACCGGCAAGTGTAAGAAGGCAATGTCAGCTCCACCAGAGACCAAGAAGGTGTCCGCCAAGGAGGACGGCACTGGTGGTACCTTCACCATTAGTACCACGCTCGATCCTAAATAGGAAAGCGCGCTCGTTGCTTTCCTACGGGCGAACGTCGACGTGTTTGCGTGGCAACCGTCTGACATCCCCGGTGTTCCCAGGAAAGTAATCGAGCACCATCTTGCCGTCTGTCCTCATGCGCGGCCCGTCAAGCAGAAAGTTAGGAAACAAGCAGTGGAGCACCAAGAATTCATTGCAGAAGAAATCAAGAAGTTGGAAGCAGCAGGCCTTGTCAGAGGAGTGCTCCATCCTACGTGGTTGGCCAATCCTGTTGTCGTACGCAAGGCCAACGGGAAATGGAGGCTTTGTATCGATTTCACTGATGTCAATAAAGCTTGTCCCAAAGACCCATTTCCCTTGCCGCGCATCGACCAGATTGTTGACTCCACAGCCGGATATGACTTGCTTTCATTTCTTGATGCATACTCAGGATACCATCAGATCTTCATGGCAGAAGAGGATGAGGAGAAAACCGTGTTCATTACCCCATGTGGCACATACTGTTTTGTACAGATGCCCTTTGGTTTGAAGAATGCTGGTTCAACATTTGCAAGGATAGTCCATCACGCTTTTGAGCCGCAAATGCACAGAAATGTGGAAGCCTACATGGATGACATAGTGGTCAAGAGCAAGGACAAAGCAACCCTGATCCAAGATTTGGATGAAACCTTTGCGAATCTGCGCAAGATCAACCTCAAGCTAAACCCCGAGAAGTGTGTGTTTGGAGTCCCTTCCGGCAAGCTTCTCGGGTTCTTTGTGTCTCAGCGGGGGATTGAAGCCAACCCCGACAAGATCAAGGCCATTGAGCAGATTGAAGCACCAATGCGCGTCAAGGATGTACGAAGACTTGCCGGTTGCGTGGCTGCTCTCAGCAGGTTTATCTCTAGATCTGCTGAGCGCGCCCTACCGTTTTTCAAAATATTGAAAAAGGCAGGTCCAATGAAATGGACTCCGGAAGCGGAGGCTGCGCTGCAGGACTTGAAGAGATACTTGTCCTCCACTCCAACACTTGTCGCACCTAGGCCACAAGAGAAGTTGCTGCTGTATATAGCGGCAACCAATCAAGTGGTTAGTGCTGCGTTAGTGGCGGAGAGGGAGGCAGATGATGAGCCAGCAACCACGGCAGATGCATCCAGCGACAAGCAGGGGGCTTCACCGGCAAGCTCTGGTCCGGCAAGCTCTGGTTCGGCAAGCTCTGGTCCGACAAGCTCTGGTCCCGACAAAGATGGATCTGCGCAGACACATAAGGAGGTGCAGAAGAGGATGGTGCAGCGCCCAGTTTACTTTGTCAGTTCCCTTTTGCAGGGGGCTAGGTCAAGGTACTCCGGTGTGCAGAAGTTGCTTTTCGGCCTTCTCATGGCCTCGAGAAAGCTGCGCCATTACTTCCAAGCACATGAGATCACAGTTGTCACTCGCTTTCCGTTGAAGAGGATACTGCAAAATCCAGAAGCAACAGGCAGGATTGTCGAGTGGGCACTAGAACTGTCGAGCTTTGGCCTCAAGTTTGAAAGCACTTCAACTATCCAAAGCAGAGCATTGGCAGAGTTCATAGCAGAGTGGACGCCAACACCAGATGAAGAAATTCCAGAGACGAGCATCCCCGTCAAGGAAGCAAGCAAAGAGTGGCTGATGTATTTTGATGGTGCCTTCTCGCTGCAAGGCGCCGGTGCGGGCGTGCTGCTTGTCGCACCCACCGGAGAGCACCTCAAGTACGTAGTCCAGATGCACTTTCCCAAGGAGCAAGCAACAAACAATACTGCAGAGTATGAAGGCTTGCTTGCCAGTCTCAGGATCGCGGCAGACCTTGGGATTAAGAAACTCATTGTCAGGGGAGACTCACAGCTTGTCGTCCGCCAAGTAAACAAGAGTTACCAGAGTCCATTGATGGAAGCTTATGTTGATGAAGTGAGAAAGCTAGAAGAGCACTTTGACGGCCTACAGATGGAACATGTTCCAAGAGCTCAGAATGACATTGCCGATGGCCTGTCAAAGTGCGCCGCACTTAAGTTACCTGTGGAACCAGGGATCTTTGTGCTCAAGCTAACTCAACCATCTGTGACACCATCAACTGGACAGAGCAAGAATAGAAAGTTGATTTCCGGCGACTACTTTCCGGCAGAGCTTCCCGAAGCCACCACCAAGAAAGTCCCCAAAATCAACGCCGAAGATGCTGAGGAGCGGTTTGCTCCGGCAAGTCTTAGTGCTTGTTTCGTCGAAGCAGACGCTCCCGACAAGCTTTGTTCCGGCAAGCTTGCCGGGGAACATCAAGCTCCGGCTGAGCCGCAGGTTCTCGCTGTAGAAGCGGATGTTCCCGCAGCACTAGACGTGCCTTTAGTCCTTGTTGTCGAGCCGCAAGCTCCAGCATGGGCACAACAAATTGTCCGTTTCCTTCAGACAGGAGAACTTCCCGAAGAGCAAGAAGAAGCGGAAAAAGTAGCCCGGCAGTCAAGTATGTACCAGTTTGTCGACAACATACTGTACAGAAGAAGACTCAACGGTGTGAAATTGAAGTGTATTTGCCGGGAAGACGGACAGAAGCTGTTGCCAGAGATACATGGAGGCATATGTGGTCACCACATTGGCGCAAGAGCACTTGCCGGCAAAGCTTTCCGGCAAGGTTTCTTTTGGCCGACAGCCCTCCAGGATGCAACTGCACAAGTAACCAAGTGTGAAGTGTGCCAGTTCCATTCCAAGCAGATTCACCAGCCAGCTCAAGCTTTCCAGACGATCCCTTTATCCTGGCCATTTTCGGTCTGGGGGCTCGATATCCTTGGCCCCTTTCCCCGAGCTTTCAGGGGCTTTGAGTACTTGTACGTTGCAATCGACAAGTTCACAAAGTGGCCGGAAGTGGAACCAGTGAGGAAGGTGACAGCACAGTTAGCAGTCAAGTTCTTCAGGTCGATTGTTTGCCGTTTCGGGATCCCTAACAGGATCATCACCGACAACGGCACACAATTCACGAGCCGTGCCTTCATGCAGTACGTCCAAGACCTTGGCGCCAAGGTCTGCTTCGCTTCTGTTGCTCATCCGAGAAGCAACGGTCAAGCGGAGAGGGCAAATGCTGAAGTGATGCATGGGCTCAAGACCAGGACTTTCGACAGGCTGCGCAGGTGTGGAAGAAACTGGATCGAGGAGCTGCCGGTGGTTCTTTGGTCGATCAGAACGACGCCAAATCGAGCCACTGGCCAGACGCCTTTCGCTCTAGTCTATGGAGCGGAGGTAATTCTCCCCACGGAACTCGTATACGGGTCACCTCGAGTGCTCGCTTCTGATGAGCTTGAGCAAGAGCAGCTGCGACAAGATGACGCGCTGCTCCTTGAGGAGGATCGTCTTCAGGCTGCTGTACGAGCTGCTCGATACCAGCAAGCTTTGCGCCGCTACCATAGCCGCAAAGTTAATGCCAGAAGCTTCGAGGAAGGCGACCTTGTTCTTCGGCACGTTCAGTCCGCCAAGAATTCCAACAAGTTGACGCCGAAGTGGGAAGGCCCTTACCGGGTGAAATGAGTCACTAGGCCTGGCGCTGTCCGCCTTGAGACCGAAGATGGCATTCCGGTGAGCAACTCCTGGAACATTGAGCATCTTCGTAAGTTTTACCCGTAGGGCGCGGTTGCCGGAACCTGTTCCGGCAACCACCTTTTGTACAAGTCTTGCCGCTGTTGCATGTAATCCTTTGTACAAAGCCGGGCGCAGATCCCGTGCATAAGTAAAGCTCATGTGCATCGCACATCTTGTCACTTTCATGCTTTTTACTTTACATTTGCATGCTTTATCTGACACTTTGTGCAGCACCCACACCCGGTAAGCAATAACGAGCCGAAAGGCCCCATATCTATATTTTCTCTTCTTTCTTTTTCTCAAACAAAGGAAAGGAAGGTTCCCTCGCACACAAGTTTGCCGGGGGGAAGGAGAAGATAATGGTATGGACCAGGCGTCGTTTAAGGAAGATTCGCCTTGCCGGGAAGCAAATGACAGAAAAGCTAAGTTGCCAAAGTCTGAGCAGTTAGTTTTAATTTTTAAGTTATCTTCCTCGAACGACTCTGCTTTGTGTGGAAAACCTGTGCGCGGAGGAACCAACTCGTAGCTAGATGCGCCCTTACTTTGTTTCGAGTCCTCTCAACAACTTAAGTGTGCTGCAACTAGTCGCGACAAGGTTTCTTGTCGGAGCGGCACCGCCGGCAGGCTGCTGACGTCCCGCACTCAGCGCTCGTGGCTCGGGTGCCTGCGCCGACAAGTCCCCTAAAAGCGTAGGGTAAAACATACAAAGCAAGAGATCTAGTAAAGGAAATAACATAGCGATCATCATCCAAAATAAAGTTATATTACAAGATAAGTTGTCGCAGCTCTAACACATTGTTCCCATGACATGACCAGCAGCGACAAGGAAAAAGATAAAGCGGGCGGCCTAGTCTACGCGACCACCCTCAACCCTCCTGATCTCGCTCACCTTGTCCACAATGGGTGCGACAAGGGCCTTGAGCGTTTCCAGATCGGCGTCGGGCGGCAGGGATCTGAGGACGTTGGTGAGGTTGAGGCCCGGGTTGCGGAAAGCCACCTTCACCAGCACCTTTTGAAGAACTCCCACGCAAATCTTGCGCGACTCGTCGGCCAGCTGCTTTGGGATCTTCTCCCGAAGCCGCTGGAGGGCCGTCGCCACGCCCTTGAAGAACAGGCTGAGCTTGGCGCTGTGTTGGAGATGCTCGTCGGAAGAGTACCCGAAGTCCTTCATCCCCAGCTGCGTCAGCTCCCCGTCGATGACTGCGGCGATATTCACCAGACCCTCGGTCCAGTGCTCCACCGTCTCCCTGAACGAGTTCTGGGTGACGGCAATGCTCGCCAGCAGCGCCTCATCGGCCTTGATCTTCTCCGACAAGGCCACCTCTCGCTCCTTGGAGGCGTCCAGCGTCTGCGTCAGTGTGGCCAGCTTCAGCTCGAGGTCCGCGTTGGAGTCCTTGGCGGCGCTGAGCTCCTTGCTCCTCTCCGCGAGAAAGCCTTGCAGCTCACCGTGGGCAGCAGCATCCTTCTCACGCTCACGCTTGAGCGCGGCGAGCTCCTCGCCGCTCGTCCGGAGATTGGCCTCCAGCTGCGCCACCTTCGCCTCCAACTCTTTCTTGGTGGCCTCGGCAGCCGCGGCAGCATCACTTGCTTCTTGGAGAGCGCCGCCAATTGCTTGCTCCCGCGCGGCGAGCTCTTCCTCATGGCTGTCAAGGTTCACCTTGCGCTGCGCCAATTCTCCCTCCCGCGTAGATAACCTCTCGGCAGCAAACCGCTGCTGTTCTTCAACCTCAGCCTTCGCGAGGAGGAAGGCCTTCCTCTCCTCGGTGACTTGCTCCCGCTCCTCCGCCAAGCTCCGGAGAGTTTCCTGCCTGAGATCCCGGAGCTCCTCCGCGCGCTTCTCAATGTCGACTCCCGCCCTCGCGACAAGCGCTTCTCGGGAGGCCAACTTGGCTTGTCGGGCACAGTAGAGCGACGCTAGCTTCCGCAGCAGCCGCTCCTCTTCGTGCTCCTCGCTGCTGCTTGGCGCGTCAACCAGCGCCAATCCAGCAAAGGCGAGCACCTCTTCGTCAAAGGTTTCTCCCTCGACCGGCGCCCTGGAGCTCGAAGCCCAGGGGAGCTTGATGAAGACGCCATCGCCGGCCTTCAAGTAGGCGCCGGGCTGGGGCTCCTCGGAGTCTGGCTCTGCGGGAGCGGCGGGAGGATCGGCGGTCGGTGCTGCGCCTGACGCTCCTGCGGCCTCAGGGCCATCAGTACGATCGCCGGATCCCGCGCCGGCTTCCGCGGCGGCAGCCTTGGCGGCCTCTTCGCCGGCGGGTTCATCAGCGCCGGCCTCTCCTTCAGCGGCTTCGGTCTCCATCGGCTCAGTGGTGGATGGATCTGAAGAACGAAGAATGGAGAGGAGTCAAGCAAATATGCAAAAACAAAGTCAGAAGAACAAAAACCCAAGGGCAAGTTTTTAGGCAAGTGGATTACCTGTGATGGGATCCGCGGTCGCGGTCTCAGTCGCCGGAGGATCACTGGTGTCTTCCCTTGCCGGAGAATTGGCCCTTGCCGGAGAGTTCTCCCTTGCTGGAGAACGCTCCCTTGCCGGGGACTCTACCCTTGGCGGCGTAGTCGAAGCAGATGGCGCTTTGGGGGCGGCTTCCGGGCCCTCCTGGTGAGGCTGCTCTGCTCCTACACAAATCCAACAATCAAGATATCAGTAAGAGAATAGAGCACCCATGCGCACCTGACGGCGGGAAATAAATTATAAACTTACGTTGGGGGCTGCGCTGGGGGCTGCTTTGGGGAGTGGTTGCCAAGTCCGCCAAGGTGGGCTCCAACAAGCCCCCTGCTGACACGGTGGGATCGTCTTCGATGACGATCACCGAGGCCTTGGCTCTCTTCACCGCTCTCTGGGCCAGCATCCTGAAAAGGAACGGATTCAGATCGAAGCAAGTTAGATACAGAATGAAAGCGACAAGATTGAAGAACTACAAGGACAGCAAGAAAAGCTTACTCTTCTTCTTCATCATCGGAGCTGAGCGCGGAGAGATCGAAGTCCGGCTCGCCTCCGGTGCGACGAGGCGGAGAAGTGGGCTCCCTTGCCCGCTTGGCAGGAGCAGCAGCGGTAGACCGGGAAGGTCCCGCTCCAGTTGCTGCAGCGGCGGGAGGCACTCCCGCGGCAACGGTGCTTGCCGCGGTAGAGCGTGTCGTGCGGCTCGGCGGCTGTTGACCCGTCTGCCACCCCGCTGCATCACCGGCCCTACGGAGACGCCTTCTTGGTGTAGCCGGGGGCTCCACTTGCGGCAAGCTGTCTGAAGGCTCGGGCTCGCTCGGCTCAGCTTCGGGGCCGGCAAGATCCTCCTCGCCGGCAAACTCCTCGCGCTCGGCAAGGCTTGCCGCCTCTGCTGCCTCTGCCTCCGCCTCGGTGAACCCGAACTCGCCCGCGGCGGCTGCTGCCGCGGCCTCTTCCGTCCTAGTGGCGATGCGCTGCAGCTCCGCGTCGGTGGTGTCACGGGTGAGGCTCCTCTGCTCGTCGGCGCGGATCGGCACTTCCTCCAGACTGTCGAAGAACGCCCGCACGACGTCATCCGCAGGCTCTTGCCAAGTTGGGGCGATTCTGTGCGAATCGCACAACGGCATCATCGCGCGGATCCGGTCAAGTGAAGAATTATTGCACAAAGGAACAACGCTCCTCGGCAACAGGAACGGGTGCTGAGGGTCGCGTTTGAACAGCTCCAGGAGCATTGCATCCAGCTCCAGGACGGTGAAATTGAAGTTGAGGCCCGGGCGCAGCCTCATGATGTCCACCGAGTTCTTGACGTGATGCATATATACATGATCATGCCTAGATAATCTCATAACTATGCGCTTTTCTATCAATTGCTTGATAGTAATTTGTCCACCCACCATAATACTTATGCTATCTTGAGAGAAGCCTTTAGTGAAACCTATGGCCCCCGGGTCTATCTCTTATCATATTTGCTTTCAATCTACTTTTATTTGCATCTTCACTTTTTGCATCTATATTATAAAATACCAAAAATATATTTATCTTATCGTACTATCTTTATTAGATCTCACTTTCGCAAGTGGCCATGAAGGGATTGACAACCCCTTTATTGTGTTGGTTGCGAGTTCTCAGTTTGTTTGTGTAGGTGCGTGGGACTTTTGAGGAGCCTCCTACTGGATTGATACCTTGGTTCTCAAAACTGAGGGAAATACTTACGCTACACTTGCTTCATCACCCTCTCCTCTTCGAGGAAAACCAACGCAAGCTCAAGACGTAGCAAGAAGGATTTCTGGCGCTGTTGCCGGGGAGGTCTTCGCTCAAGTCAACATACCAAGTACCCATCACAAACCCATCTCCCTCGCATTTACATTATTTTCCATTTTCCTCTTGTTTTCCTCTCCCCCACTTCACCCTTGCCGTTTTATTCGCCCTCTCTTTCCCAATCTCCTCCTCTGTTTTTCGCTTGCCGTTTTTCTGTTTGCTTGTGTGTTGGATTACTTGTTGCCATGGCGCAAGATAATACCAAATTGTGTGATTTCTCGAATACCAATAATAATGATTTCCTTAGTACTTCGATTGCTCCTCTTAATGATGTTGAGTCTTGTGAAATCAATACTGCTTTGCTGAATCTTGTTATGAAAGATCAATTCGCCGGCCTTCCTAGTGAAGATGCCGCTACTCATCTAAACAACTTTGTTGATTTGTGTGATATGCAAAAGAAGAAAGATACAGATAACAATATTGTCAAATTGAAGTTATTTCCGTTTTCACTTAGAGATCGTGCTAAAGTTTGGTTTTCGTCTTTGCCTAAAACTAGTATTGATTCTTGGAACAAGTGCAAAGATGCTTTTATCTCTAAGTATTTTCCTCCCGCTAAGATCATCACTCTTAGGAACGATATTATGTATTTTAAACAACTTGATCATGAGCATGTTGCCCAATCTTGGGAAAGAATGAAATTGATGCTTCGTAATTGCCCTACTCATGGTTTGAATTTATGGATGATCATACAAAAATTTTATGCCGGTTTGAACTTTGCTTCTAGAAATCTCTTAGATTCGGCGCGGGAGGCACGTTTATGGAAATTACGTTAGAAGATGCTACAAAATTACTTGATAATATTATGGCTAATTATTCTCAATGGCACACCGAAAGATCTTCTAGTAAAAAAGTGCATGCTATAGAAGAAATCAATGTTTTGAGTGGAAAGATGGATGAACTTATGAAGATGTTTGCTACTAAAATACTCCTCTTGATCCCAATGATATGCCTTTGTCTTCCTTGATTGAGAATAATAATGAATCTATGGATGTGAATTTTTTTGGTAGGAATAGTTTTGGAAACAATGCTTATAGAGGAAACTTTAATGCTAGACTGTTCCCTAGTAATTCCTCTAATAATTATGGAATTCCTACAATAATTCTTATGGTAATTTTAATAAGATGCCCTCTGATTTTGAGAATAGTGTTAAAGAATTTATGATTTCTCAAAAGAATTTTAATGCTTTGCTTGAAGAAAAATTGCTCAAAGTTGATGATTTGGCTACGAACGTTGATAGACTTTCGCTTGATGTTAATTATCTTAAACTTGGATCTTCTTCTCCTAAGCATGATATCAATGAGTCTCTCAAAGTAATGAGAATTTCCATTGACGAGTGCAAGGAAAGAACCGCTAGATTGCGTGCTGAAAAAGAAAGCTTTATAAAAGCGTGTTCTTCTAGTCTCCATGAAAATAATGATGAGGATCTTAAAGTTATTGATGCGTCTCCGATTAGATCTATGTTCTGCAATATGAATTTTGATGATTATGGGACTGATGATGAATCAGCTTTAAAATATGATGAATCAACTTTGCCTAGAAGGCGTCCCAAGAATTCGGAGTCTTGAGATCTTAATGCTAAATTTGGTAAAAGTGAGATTGGAGAATCCTCAACTTCTAATAATATCGAACCTTCTATCTCGGATTTAAAACAATTTGATTATTATAATTGTTCTTTAAAAGGTTGTATTTCTTTGTTGCAATCCGTTGTTAATTCTCCTCATGCTTATAGCCAAAATAAAGCTTTTACCAAACATATTGTTGATGCCTTGATGCAATCTTATGATGAAAAACTTAATTTGGAAGTTTCTATACCTAGAAAACTTAATGATGAGTGGGAACCTACTATAAAGATTAGAATTAAAGATCATGAGTGTTTTGCTTTGTGTGATTTGGGTGCTAGTGTTTCCACGATTCTGAAAACTTTATGTGATATTCTAGGTTTCCATGATCTTGATGATTGCTCTTTAAATTTGCACCTTGCAGATTCCACCATTAAAAAGCCCATGGGAAGAATCAATGATGTTCTTATTGTTGCAAATATAAATTTGGTGCCCGTAGATTTTATCGTTCTTTATATAGATTGCAATCTTTCTTGCCCTATTATTCTTGGTAGACCTTTCCTTAGAACGATTGGTGCGATTATTGATATGAAGGAAGGGAATATTAGATTCCAATTTTCCTTAAAGAAAGGCATGGAGCACTTTTCAAGAAATAAAGTCAAATTACCTTATGAATCTATCATGCGTGCTACTTATGAATTTAGTGCCAAAAATGGCACTCGTTAGATCTATCCTTGCTTTTATGCCTAGCTAGGGGCGTTAAACGATAGCGCTAGTTGGGAGGCAACCCAATTTTTCTTTATGTTTTTTGTTTTTGCTCCTGTTTAGCAATAAGTCTTGCATCTACCCTCTGTTTAGATGTGTTTTTATCTTTTAATTAGTGTTTGTGCCAAGTAGAACCTATAGGATAACCTACGATGATAGTTGATTTGATTCGGCTGAAAAACAGAAACTTTGCACGCACGAATATAATTTTGTTAAATCACAGGAACGTGCTTTTGCATTGATTCGTTTTGCTGCTGTTCAATAAACAAATTGTCCAGGACTTCCTATTTTGGTAGGATTTTTAGAGTTCCAGAAGTTTGCGTTAGTTACAGATTGCTACAGACTGTTCTGTTTTTGACAGATTCTGTTTTTCGTGTGTTGTTTGCTTATTTCAATGCGTCTATGGCTAGTAAAGTAGTCTATGAACCATAAAGAAGTTGGAATACAGTAGGTTTAACACCAAATTAAAAAAAGAATGAGTTCATTGCAGTACCTTATGTGGTGGTTTTGTTTTCTTTCACTAACGGAGCTTATAAGATTTCCTGTTGAGTTTTGTGTTGTGAAGTTTTCAAGTTTTGGGTAAAGCTTTTATGGACTATGGAATAAAGGGTGGCAAGAGCCTAAGCTTGGGGATGCCCATGGCACCCCAAGATATTCATATATAGCCAAAAGCCTAAGCTTGGGGATGCCCCGGGAAGGCATCCCCTCTTTCGTCTTCGTTCATTGGTAACTTTACTTGGAGCTATATTTTTATTCGCCACATGATATGTGTTTTGCTTGGAGCGTCATGTATTATATTAGTCTTTGCTTTTTAGTTTACCACAAGCATCTTTGCTATACACACCTTTTATGAGAAGCCTATTTGATTAGAATTTGCTAGAATACTCTATGTACTTCACTTATATCTTTTGAGCTTGATAGTTTTTGCTCTAGTGTTTCACTTATATCTTTTAGAGCACGGTGGTGTCTTAATTTTGAAGAAATTGCTAGCTCTCATGCTTCACTTATATTATCTTGAGAGTCTTTTAGAACAGCATGGTATTTGCTATTATCATAAATTTGATCCTAGAATGGTAGGCATCCAAGTTGGGTATAATAAAAACTATCATAGGAAGTGAATTGGATGCTATGATCAATTTGATACTTGATAATTGTTTTGAGATATGGAGGTAGTGATATTAAAGTCCTGCTAGTTGGGTGATTATGAATTTAAAGAATGCTTGTGTTGAAGTTAGCAAGTCCCGTAGCATGCACGTATGGTTAAAGTTGTGTAACAAATTTGAAACATTAAGTGTAGCTGGCTTGTGCATCCTTATGAGTGGCGGTCGGGGACGAGCGATGGTCTTTTCCTACCAATCTATCCCCCTAGGAGCATGCGCGTAGTACTTGGTTTTTGATGACTTAATTTTTTTTGCAATAAGTATATGATTTCTTTTGACTAATGTTGAGTCCATGGATTGTACGCACTTTTACCTTTCCGCCTTTGCTAGCCTCTTCGGTATCGTGCATTGCCCTTTCTCACCTTGAGAGTTGGTGCAAACTTCGCCGGTGCATCCAAACCCCGTGATACGATACGCTCTATCACACATAAACCTCCTTATATCTTCCTCAAAACAGCCACCATACCTACCTATTATGGCATTTCCATAGCCATTCCAAGATATATTACCATGCAACTTTCCACCATTCCGTTCATCATCATCATGACATACTTTACTTTTGTCATATTGCCATTGCATGATCATGTAGTTGACATCGTATTTTTGGCAAAGCCACCATGTATTATTTTTCATACATGTCACTCTTGATTCATTGCACCATCCCGGTACACCGCCGGAGGCATTCATATAGAGTCATATCTTGTTCTAGTTTCAAGTTGTAATTCTTATGTTGTAATCAATAGAAGTGTGGTGATCATCATTATTAGAACATTGCCCAAACAAAGAAAAGAAGAAAGGCCAAAAAAAGAAGAAAGGCCAAAAAGGAAAAAAAAGAAAGGCCCAAAAAAAAGAAAAAAAGGGCAATGTTACTATCTCTTTTTCCACACTTGTGCTTCAAAGTAGCACCTTGTTCTTCATGTAGTGAGTCTCATATATTGTGCTTCAAAGTAGCACCATGTTTTTCATATAGTGAGTCTCATAAGTTGTCTTTTTTAATACTAGTGGGAAATTTTCATTATAGAACTTGCCTTGTATATTCCTACGATGGGCTTCCTCAAATGCCCTATGTCTTCGTGAGCAAGCAAGTTGGATGCACACCCACTAGTTTCTTCTTGTTGAGCATTCATTTATAGCTCTAGTGCATCCATTGCATGGCAATCCCTACTCCTCATGTTGACATCCATTGATGGGCATCTCCATAGCATGTTGATTATCCTCGTCAATGTGAGACTTTCTCCTTTTTTGTCTTCTCCACACAATCTCCATCATCATATTCTATTCCACCCATAGTGCTATATCCATGGCTCACGCTCATGTATTGCGTGAAGGTTGAAAAAGTTTGAGATTATTTAAGTATGAAACAATTGCTTGGCTTGTCATCGGGGGTATAGAAGTTGGGAACATCTTTGTGTGACGAAAATGAAGCATAGTCTAACTTTATGATTTTGTAGGGATGAACTTTCTTTTGTCATGCTATTTTGAGAAGACATGATTACTTTGATTAGTATGCTTGAAGTGTTACTATTTCTTTTGTCAATATGAACTTTTATTTTGAATCATTTGGATCTGAACATTCATGCCACAATAAAGAAAATTACATTATGAATTATGCTAGGTAGCATTCCACATCAAAAATTCTCTTTATATCATTTACCTACTCGAGGACGAGCAGGAATTAAGCTTGGGGATGCTTGATACGTCTCCAACGTATCTATAATTTTTGATTGTTTCATGCTATTATATTACCTCTTTTGGATGTTTATTGGCTCTGCTTTACACATTTATATCATTTTTGGGACTAACCTATTAACCGGAGGCCCAACCCATATTGCTGTTTTTTTGCCTATTTCAGTATTTCGAAGAAAAGGAATATCAAACGGAGTCCAAACAGAATGAAACCTTCGGGAGCGTGATTTTTGGAACGAACGTGATCCATAGAGCTTAGAGTGCAAGTCAAGAAGCTTCCGAGGGCCCCACGAGATAGGGGGCCGCGCCCCCCCTGTAGGGCGCGCCCCCTGTCTCGTGGGCCCCTCGGGCGGCCACCGACGTACTTCCTCCTCCTATATATACCTACGTACCCCGAAAACATCCAGGGGCACCACCAAACACTATTTACACCGCCGTAACCTTCTGTATCCACGAGATCTCATCTTGGAGCTTTCGTCGGCACTTTGCCGGAGGGGGAATCGACCACGGAGGGCTTCTACATCAACATCCTTGCCCCTCAGATGAGTTGTGAGTAGTTTACCACAGACCTACGGGGCCATAGTTATTAGCTAGATGGCTTCTTCTCTCTTTTTGGATCTCAATACAATGTTCTCCCCCTCTCTTGTGGAGATCTATTCGATGTAAACTCTTTTTCCGGTGTGTTTGTCGAGATCCGATGAATTGTGGGTTTATGATCAAGTTTGTCTATGAACAATATTTGAATCTTCTCTGAATTCTTTTATGTATGATTGAGTTATCTTTGCAAGTCTCTTCAAATTATCAGTTTGGTTTGGCCTATTAGATTGGTCTTTCTTGCCATGGGAGAAGTGCTTAGCTTTGGGTCCAATCTTGCGGTGTCCTTATCCAGTGACAGAAAGGGTTGCAAGGCACGTATTGTATTGTTGCCATCGAGGATAATAAGATGGGGTTTACATCATATTGCATGAGTTTATCCCTCTACATCATGTCATCTTGCTTAATGCGTTACTCTGTTCTTATGAACTTAATACTCTAGATGCAGGCAGGAGTCAGTCGATGTGTGGAGTAATAGTAGTAGATGCAGGCAGGAGTCGGTCTACTTGTTATGGACATGATGCCTATATACATGATCATGCCTAGATAATCTTATAACTATGGACACGGTGTTTTGGTGCTCGGGTGCAGCTGCTCCCGAAATCCTTATCGTTTGTTCTCGTTTGGGGATTCGCAGAATTCCTTCTGACAAGTCTGTGTCAGTGCGTTGGAAAACCGATATACAACACGCGTACGTAGCAAACAGTGCGTGAGAGAGGGGCCCGAACCGTATGTGTGGTCGTCCGTTGTCGCGCGGGTCTATCTGGTCTGTGGACCAGATCGTTTACTTTTTTCAGATGAGCCGTGTAAGACGGCTCAGAACGAATAGTGCTTCTCGATACCGGCCGCCGCCGAGGACAGCTACACTCCGTCCCCCACTCCCGATGAAGGCTGCGGCGGCTCCACACGGAAGATGACGACGCTGGCATAGAGTTCCTGCTGGACGCGGTTAACAGGTAAGAAAACCCTACCCCCTAGCTGGCGATCTATGGATTTTTTGGCAGCGCAGTGGACGGGCGACGATTGACCATTTGTACACCGCCCGGAAAAATGGCTACGTCTTGCAGATTTCCCCTCCGGGGAGAATTCGCGGGCAGCTTGGACCACCTAGATCCGGTTCCTCTGGCGGGGCTCCCGAGGATTGATGGCACCCGCGTTGAGCCGGCTGACTCGAACGCTGGGTCTGGGTGTGGGCACCATATTGACAGCGCTAACCAAGGGCGCCCAGATGCCAACGAGATTCGCACAATCTACCGAGAGGGTGAATTCGGAGGCACCTGGATGGGCAAAAAGGTGCAATTGCAAACCATTGTTGTTCCTCTGCTCTATATTTTTTTTTCTGTTGAGTGCCGCTCTATTTTTCCTAGTTCGTACTGCAGCTGGGAGGCATGGATCTTCATCTATGGCTTAGAAAACATAGTTTCGCTTGTGAATTCAAAAAGATTGCATCATGCTGAATGTAGACGCTGACAAAAAATTTACCTATGTGAAATGGGGGTGTCAGGCAGGCATACGTACATATTCAGTACTCTGATGAAGGCGCCAAAATATTGGACTGATAACGTAGAAACCAGAAACTGAACTATGATTAGAATAAGAGTGGCACTCGGGTTTTTCTATTTTTTGTGCCAAACGATCCATATGCGAAAATCATTTATGAAAAAGTTGTCTGCTGTTAATTTACACGCAGAAGACCATGGCAAAGGTTTAATGCATCTGATATCTCACCGGCGGTCCGCTTAGTTAGCATTTTCATTATCCTAAGTATCACCATCCACCCGTTCTTGCACCCAATCCAATCACACATGCAAACTGATGAGTATTATCTGTTTCGATATATATTCAGGTTACATCTAGGGAGCACGCCGCCTGATAGAACCCCATGCCCATCTAGGATGAGTGCCCTAGAGCAGTCAATCCGCAAGTATGCAGAGGAACCAACGAAAAGTGTAGTTCGTCCTGAAGTGGGACGGAGTTTCGACTTACTCGGCGAGGCGTACGACTTCTACAATTTGTATTCATGGGAGATTGGTTTTGGCATAAGGTATGGGAAAAGCTGATTGACCGCGAAGAGGATCAAATCGATGCAGGAGATTGTCTGCGTTTGTTCGATGCGCTCTTAGATCATGCTTGTTCGAGTAAACAAAAATAGAGAAAAACTGAAAATTGTCACTGACAAGCATGTCTATTTTCTTTCAAAATAGGGGAAGCTAGAGACAGAGAACAACAGATGATGGTGTTGGGAACACGCTGAAAGTGTTTGCTGAGATGTTGCAAGTGACCCGGACTTCACGTACAGAGTTCTTGCTGATAGTGATAGCAGGGTTAAGAATCTGATGTGGACAAATGGAAATAGTCAGATGCAGTACCGACGCTTTGGCGATGTCGTTACATTCGACACGAGTTGGAATAAAAGTAATTCTCTTTTTATTTCTTCTAGTTTGATCAATGATGGCATCATAGGGTGCATCTAATGTCAATTCCAGATATTTTAAAGTTCACAGCCATATCCTGTGAAATTTAAATCAAAAAGGCATTTAGAATACAGATACATGATAACATCAGTACAATCTCTTTCCTACAAAACTGTTGGTGCAAATTGCGTGGGTATTCCAAAGTGTTTTGAGATCGTATTTACATCTACTTGAGCTGCTTCGTCCAGTTGAAGGGCTCCAAATCCCTCATGAAGCTGGCAACGTCTGGTTATTCATGGATTCGTGCCTCCGGCGACGGTGCATCTCCTCCCTCGGCAACCGGAGAACCCCCTCTGATAACCTTCAGTCTGAAACATGCACTGAACTTGCTCTCATCATCTATGACATGGACAAACCCACGTTCGGACCAAACTCTACATGGAAGCAGGCGAAGTTCTCTGGGATGACTTGCCACAGGTTACCACTCTTGTTGGAATAAGCTTCTTCATCTCATGCTGCGTCTGAAACTTGATGCGCTAAATATGTAGACAGTGGTGTCCAGAAAGCTTACATAAATCAGTTGACTGTCACATGAGAATTTAGCATGCGTTTTTGTAGCATAATTCTCTCAAACAGGACAGTGAAAGCAAAGTTAAGGTGAATGAGCCACAAGACAGCCTTCGTAGGAAGAAAGACTAAGCATCAAATGATAATGAAAGAAATTTCACTTGCTTCATGGGTTCTAGTTTTGAGGCAGCGTAGATGGCTATCTGGGTCTCATGGACAACAAAACAATGTTGTTGATGTTGGTGGAACTGAACTCGTGTGTCTAAGAGGTTTCCTCTTCAGCTTCATCAATTGCCTGGAGTGAACAAAAGGAATTTCGTTAGAAGCACAAGCAGAGGAGAACCAGATTATTTTAAGTTATGCAGAAAGCAAATAGATAACTGACCTTCTTGAAGTACATGGGAACTTTGTTTCAGACTTTGCATGGGACAGGGATGCATTCAATCATGCCATGTCTCTGTTGCTTGACCAAGCTTATGACAGTCTCCATGAAAACCACAATATTGTCCTGCCGCGCGAACATCTTCAGGAGGCACTTCTTGAAGTTGTGAATCTCCTCCCAACCATTCTTATCAACTTTTCTTGTTGCAGGCTCATGCTGCAAACATTACAAAAGTGATAGAATCAACAAGAGTAAGAAAATATGGACAATTCATAAGAGCTACAATGAACTTCATATAAATCCATATAGGGTATTCAAAAGCACAATCAAGTTGAAGCAGGCCGATTCTTACGAAAACATAATGCACAAATGATTTATTAATTATACTTCCAGCACATGTTAAGTTGTCTCACCTGCAATAGAATAAGTCAAACATATATAATCATAAATAGACGGTCTTAAACAACATATACGACACTTCCTTTCAAGAGTACTGAACAAAGAATAAGTAGAACATAATCATAAAAATATTCACATGATGGTTAAATTTTAGCATCTGAACCTTCTTGAAATGAAATTTGTTTAAACACGGAAGCAACAGACAGAATGTAACTCACAACTTGGCAACCATAGCACCAACTAGTAAGATGAATTCTAACAAAAGATTGACTAACCTGGTTGAGCTCTTTTCCTTTTCATGCCCAGGCTCTTCAACGGAAGCACTCTGGTTTTCCACCAGTCTCCATTTCTCCCTAGGGAAAAAAATTATTAGTTAAGAAGTCATGTAGCCTCAACTTGCAGTTTATGCAATGCAAGCACAAAGAAATTTGATTGATAGAGCCACTGTATCATAATTCCTATGTTGTATGTCAACCATATACACAGTCCAAATAGCTATGCCAGCATGGTTTGATAGGGCCAGTGTTAGCCTACCACGCTTGGTTGCTAACCGTCGAAGAAATATTGGAAAGGCTTTCTGTGGATTCAAATGGATTAATATTATCACTGTTGTATTGTAAATTCGATTTCACAAACTAGTGATTTGCTAATGAACTGGGGAAAAAGTGTGACAATTTGTCACAGTAACAATAGACGAGACACTTACCGACAGTTGGTCAGCTTCTTCGTGCTTGCCTTTCATTCGGAGCTGCAGAACCTTCGCAGCTAACTGTTTTGCATTTAGCTTTAGAGTGCTCACTGAAGATGATGTATCTTTTGAACTCTCCTGATGGGATTTCTGCTCACTATCCCTTCTCTCAACAGTTGAAACATTTGTATTTTTACCATCATGGTACTAATTTTTTCCATAAAGCTCCCGTCGTGAGCAAATTTATTGATGCTTGCTAGTGCTGGCGAGACGAGCGTTTAATCCTCAGAAGATATATTATGTCTATTTTTCTTCCAAGGTACAGAATCAGATCTGAGTTTTCTCATGGCATGATCCCGAGAGGAGACACCTTGCCGATCCTCCTTCCAATCAACTTCGAATGATTTCTCGGAGTTGTCTGCTTGTCCAGCTTTTCTACCCCTAATGGACTTCAAATGAGCATAAGAAGAGGCAACTCTGTATGTTGATATTGATGCGGCTATTTGGCCCAATGAGCCCCATCTCTCTTCAACTACCTGCAGTAATTGAATAGTGTTGGAAGTTAGAGAATAACTAACTAAAATTGTATTTGAATTAGTATATGTGGTGATGCACACACCTCCTCGAAGTTTCTACCTTCACAAGCTGCTTGTCCTTTTGCAAGCTTCAAAGCTTTAAGCCTCCAGCCAACAACAACAACAACAACAACAACAACAACAACAACAACAACAACAACAACAACAGAGGCTGAAAGCAACTCACTGGCTGCATTGCACCTGTGGCTTCATCCGGATATCCAGTACCATTGTCCCTCAAATAAGCATTCATTTCTTTTGGGTTAGGTTTCTTCACCTGCCAATAATTAGAAAAAAAAAGAGATGATCAACTGAATACACATGAACATCAACCAGTTTTTTTTAAGTTAATGTTGTTACCTTTAAATGTGTAGCCTCAAACTTCTCCCCCTCTGAACACGGCTGCCCTCAGGCTGACTATTGCTGGCCGGCTTGAGCATCCATTCAAGGCCCATCTTAATCCTGTCAACCTCACTCGCCCTTAACCCCTCACGTCCCATTTCCTGATCCTACTGTTCATCCCCATCATCACTTGCAGCACCTCGTCACTTCCCTCTGCTACTACCTGCACCAGCAAATGCCATGCGATTAAGCACCACCCTCCTGAAAAATTCTATTGACCAAAGCAACATCTGAACCAAATTCCGGCTCAGCTCCTTCTCCTCCTTCTCGTCGATGGAGTTCTCCGATTCTACCCCTCCTCCAAGTTGTCCGACCTGCGCTTGCTTCTTCGTTGGTGGCATCCCGAGCCGTCGCCACCTCCTTGCTTCTTGAAAGGAGTAAAATCAAATCAAATCCCGTTCGAGGATTGAGAAGTGGAAGGAAGTGAACTCACCAATACAAACTGGTCGCGGGGCACACACTTGACGCCCGGCGGCATGGCTGTGGAAGGGAGCGTTTTGTGGAAGGGTCGATGGCGGTGGGCGGCGGGGTACGCGCAAGAGGGAAGAGGAGAGGGAGGCAGCGGTGGCGGGGATTCGGCGCCATGGGGAGAGCAGGATCTCCTCGGAGAGGGCGGCGGGGGTCGGCTTGGGACGGCTCAGAAACATTACCGGGCCGTACAACGGAACCTGATCCGGCCAACGCCCGTCGCCACCTACAGCCAATAATGAGACGCTGGCGCACTTTCTCTTTTCCCTATGTACGATGCAAATACGAGAGAGAATACATCGCGTGGCTCGAATCTGCATGCATCTGGACGATGCTGATTTCGGGATCAGTTGAGACCGGGCTCAGAATTGAATTTTCGCATAACTATGCGCTTTTCTATCAATTGCTCGACAGTAATCTGTTCACCCATCGTAATAATTATGCTATCTTGAGAGAAGCCTCTAGTGAAACCTATGGCCCCCGGGTCTATCTCTTATCATATTTGCTTTCAATCTACTTTTATTTGCATCTTTACTTTTTGCATCTATATTATAAAATACCAAAAATATATTTATCTTACCATACTATCTTTATTAGATCTCACTTTCGCAAGTGGCCGTGAAGGGATTGACAACCCCTTTATTGCGTTGGTTGCGAGTTCTCAGTTTGTTTGTGTAGGTGCGTGGGACTTTTGAGGAGCCTCCTACTAGATTGATACCTTGGTTCTCAAAACTGAGGAAAATACTTACGCTACACTTGCTGCATCACCCTCTCCTCTTCAAGGAAAACCAACGCAAGCTCAAGACGTAGCAGAGACGTATCACCAACCACACCAACCATACTGTTGGGTGATCAAATAGGCTGGCAAGCTTACAGCCAAGGAAGGAAGAAAACAAGAAACAAAATCATGTCAGCTCACACACATTTCGTCAAACACAACAGGGGCAAGTAAGAACGTACCTCCCAGAGCAGCGAGCTTCACATGATGAAGGGGTCGATCGATCTCTTCTCACCCTCTCTTTCTTGTTCTCCTCCTCTTCCGAGGCTGCACCGTTGTCGACCAACATGTCGAGGCCAATAAAAAAGAAAAGAAACAATACAACTTGCAAACTTAGGTTGTCAAAGTGTAAAAGAACACTTGGTCCTCACCACTGAGTGCAAACATCAACTTCAATTTAGTGCCACCTTCTCCACATGCTAGGCCTTATGAGTCACTTAGGATGGTGCAGTTGATCCATGACGGTGATTCATCGATACAGTGCTACACACCATGGATGCATGCAGGACGTTCCAGGCTATTGCTGATGCGGAGCTCACTTGAGATATGAGCTTGAGCTCATAACCTGATACGAGACAGTGAATTCATGTGATGATGGAGCACACTAAGATTAGAGAAGTTCATAAAGGCTACATGGGGTGATCTGGATGGCGCAAGGACATCTACGAGGGGGCTCTTCAGAGTTCTTTACCGATCCATTACTCCGTAACCAATTTTTGGACGAGCTAAAAGGAGATTAAGCAGGTAGAGTCAGGACGCGAGGGTAGTTTCAAAGCAGGTGTGGTGTCATGAAGACCATGTGCATGGTGTCATATCTGAGATGGGATCTCCCGGGTAACTTGGATCCGGTGACACTCGTAGCCCTGGCACGTTGCAAGGCATTGGCATTAGCAGGTCATCTCTATATCAAAATTGCCATGAGGTGTCTTGAGGCGGTTCATAGTTTGCAAAGATATGATATTCTATCAAGGGAGAAGGATCCGAATGCTCAAGATATGTTCTTTTTGCATCATAATTTTCATAAGATGAATTGCTAATTTATTATGCACATCAATCATCTTTGCTACAATTTATCATTATTTGCATTGCATTTTCATATTTCCATCTGGAGGATACCAAAACACCGATTGCCGAAAATGGAGAAAACAGGTAGAAAATGACGCTCCTAGGCTTGAGGAGAAATCCAGTGAAAATACATCATTGATAGATGAAGGAAAATGAATCAGGAGTCTGAGGGACTCGCGTAGGGGAGGCCCAGGGGACCCGCATGGCCTAAGAAGGGATCATGTCGCAAGGCCATGGCGGGCCACCAGATCCGCATCATGTTCTACTTTTGAGGGAAGCACCCTTTCATCCTTCAAAGACATGCCATGTTTTTACATTATTTTTTGAGGCAGACGCCACCATGGAGCCCTGGTTTCTCTCCAGAAGAGCTTATTGTTCTTATTCGACACCTTGGGCCGAGGGAATTCGCCGCCATCATCATCATCATCACCACCACCAACATCAAGGCATCACTGGGAGCATCTTCATCACACCATCCCCATCTCCATGCACATTTGTCATCCATGTACGGTTGGTGTAGATCAATCACTGTGATTGAGGGTGTCCCGGACTAAGGGGTCCTTGGGCTGTCAGCCTATCTCTCATGGGTCGGACAGGTGGGCCGCTCTTGATCCATCATTGGAAGGTCGGACTATAGGCGACTCCATGCTCTAGAAGGAAACCTCTGAAGACTTGGCGTATCCTCGAAGCCTGGTTTAGCGTGATCGGCATGTTTATCCCTTGATGGTGACCAACATATGTAAACCTAGGTACCCCTGGTGTCTATATAAGCTAGAGGGTTTAGCCAGTAGAGGAGAGAACCATCATCATCCTACCCACCTAGGGTTTAGTTCATCTGATCTCGTGGTAGATCAACTATGTAATTGTCATACAAACACATCAATACAATTAAGCAGGACGTATGGTTTTACTTCTTCGAGAGGGCCCAAACCTGGGTAAACGTTGTCTCTACGCTCCTTGTTACCCATCGATCCAAGATCTACAGCTCGGGACCCCTACCGAGATTTGCTAGTTTTGACACCAACATTAATGCTTTCATTGAGGGTTCCGTTGTAGGATCGCCAAAGGATCAATGGCCCGCTTAGTAATAGGTGATGGCATCCGCACCAGGGACGTTTTCGTCCTCGGCCAGCTCTTCACGTTTGGCAGCATCGTTCTACACGCCGACCCGATTGGTCATCTTGACCAGGTCGACAGCTTCGCCCCTGAGCAGGAAATCAGGTTTGGCAACCTGGAGTACGTCGCCGACTCTCGGGCGATCTGATCTTTACTGGGTTCTGAACTTTACCTAAAGGGCCTAGAAATTCTGAAGCGTCAACTTCGGACCTTCTTCCCGACCCCATCTCTGGGTCGGCCTCAATCCCGGATCTAGCTTTGAGCTCGGATCCAGTTTCAGCATCCGAGGACCAGGAGTCAGCCCTGGCCGAATGCACCCCCTATGCTGGCATAGCAGGGGTTAACTCCAAAAGACGTCAAAAGATGAATCCGACAGACTTCTCGCTATTATACGAGACGTTAGATCGGATCCAGATGATAAGCATCATGGATGGCCCTGATACGTCTCCAACGTATCTATAATTTTTGATTGCTCCATGCTACTTTATCTACTTTTTTAGGCAATATTGGGATTTATTATCCACTTTTATATTATTTTTGGGACTAACCTATTAACCAGAGGCCCAGCCCAGATTTGCTGTTTTATGCCTATTTCAGTGTTTCGAGGAAAAGGAATATCAGACGGAGTCAAAACAGAACGAAATCAACTCGAGAAGTTAATTTTGGAAGGAAACCAACCTGATGGGCTTGGAGTGCACGTCAGGGGAGTCCCGGGCTGCCCATGAGGGTGGGGGCGCGCCCCCCTGGGCGCCCCCTACCTCGTGAGCACCCCGGAGGTCCACCGACGTACCCCCTGCACCCATATATACCTACGTACCCTAAAACTTCCAGAACAGAAGATAGATCGGGAGTTCCGCCGCCACAAGCCTCTGTAGCCAGCAAAAACCTCTCGGGAGCCCGTTCCGGCACCCTGCCGGAGGGGGATCCCATCACCGGTGGCCATCTTCATCATCCCGGCGCTATCCATGACGAGGAGGGAGTAGTTCACCCTCGGGGCTGAGGGTATGTACCAATAGCTATGTGTTTGATCTATGTCTCTTGTGTTCTCTCTCGTGTTCCCTCTATGGCACGATCTTGATGTATATATCCCGAGCTTTGCTATTGTAGTTGGATCTTATGATGTTTCTCCCCCTCTACTCTCTTGTGATGAATTGAGTTTCCCCTTTGAAGTTATCTTATCGGATTGACTCTTTTATGAGAACACATGATGTATGTCTTGCCGTGATTATCTCTGGTGACAATGGGATATCATGTTCCACTTGATGTATGTTTTGGTGATCAACTTGCAGATTTCGTGACATTGGGAACCTATACATAGGGGTTGGCACACGTTCTTGACTCTCCGGTAGAAACTTTGGGGCATTCTTTGAAGTACTTTTATGTTGGTTGGATGAATCTGAGATTGTGTGATGCATATCGTATAATCATGCCCACGGATACTTGAGGTGACAATGGAGTATCTAGGTGACATTAGGGTTTTGGTTGATTTGTATCTTAAGGTGTTATTCTAGTACGAACTCTTTTATAGATTGATCCGAAAGAATAACTTTGAGGTGGTTTCGTACCCTACCATAATCTCTACGTTTGGTCTCCGCTATTAGTGGCTTTGGAGTGACTCTTTGTTGCATGTTGAGGGTTTGTCATATTATCTATCTATGTTATTATTGTTGAGAGAACTTGCACTAGTGAAAGTATAAACCCTAGGCCTTGTTTCCTATTATTGCAATACCGTTTACGCTCACTTTTACCACTTGTTACCTTGCTGTTTTTATATTTTCAGATTACAAAAACCTATATCTACTATCCATTTTGCACTTGTATCACCATCTCTTCGCCGAACTAGTGCACCTATACAATTTGCCATTGTATTGGGTGTGTTGGGGACACAAGAGACCTTTTGTTATTTGGTTGCAGGGTTATTTGAGAGAGACCATCTTCATCCTACGCCTCCCACGGATTAATAAACCTTAGGTCATCCACTTGAGGGAAATTTGCTACTGTCCTACAAACCTGTGCACTTGCAGGCCCAACAACGTCTACAAGAAGAAGGTTGTGTAGTAGACATCAAGCTCTTTTCTGGCGCCGTTGCCGGGGAGGCTAGGTAAAGGGCACTCACTCACACCCTGTCAAATAAGATCTTTTCTGGCGCCGTTGCCGGGGAGGTGAGTGCTTGAAGGTATATCTTTAGATCTTGCAATCGAATCTTTTTGTTTCTTGTTTTATCACTAGTTTAGTTTATAAAGAAAACTACAAAAAAATGGAGTTAAGTTTGTCTCATACGCTTCACCTTTTTAATATATTTCGTGAGTATGATGGAAAGGATAATTGTGCTCAAGTGCTAGAAGAAGAAACCTCTAAATTGTTTGGCACTAAATCTTTGAATGATGAGCATGATTGCAATGTTGTTAGAATATCCATGATGCTAATGATGATTGCACTAGTTATGATGAAAATATCTCTTATGAGCATGTCAACTTTTGTGGAGTGCATGTTTGCATGAACACACCAAATAGAGAAGATATTTATTGCAAGAGGCATAGGTACTTAGAAACCAAATTGTTGCAAGAAGAGTTAGATGAATGTGCTGAAAGGTTCAATATTTTTTGCGCCCCTTGTGAACTTTGCAATGAACATGGTCATTTAAAGCTCCAATGCTATTTGTTTCATGATCAAGTCGTTTCCAAATATTGTGATAATTTGATTACCCTTGAGCATCATAAAGAGCTTAGCCTTCTTTTGGGTTATGAAGAAATGAAACATATAACTGAGGGTATTCCAAAATTTAATCTTGATAAAGTTCTTCATTTTGATCTAGAGAAAATTTATATGTATTGTGCGGAGAATCGGATTGAAAATCCTTATATTGCCAATTACATAAAGAAAAGAAAACAAATAGAGGATGATGAGAATACTAATGAAAGGGAAGAGACTTCCCAATCTCCTCCTATTATTTCTTATGATGAATCAGGTAACGAGGAGGAGCTTTATATTCAACCAATCTCATCAATAAGGAGCTCAAAGATGAAGGTTGAACCTACACATAATGTGAAGAAGAAAAAGAAAACAAGGAGCAACAAAGGTGAAAAGATATCCCTCCCAAATGATGTTGCTCCTATTACTCATTGTGATGATGATAATTGCTATACTATTGGTGCTATCAATATTTTTAATGATGAGAGTGATTATGCTTATGATATGAAAGGGCCCAAGCTTGGGGAAGCTATGTTTGATTGGGATGAAATATTTGAGAATATATTTGCTGGAATTAATGTTTGTCCCAAGCTTGGGGATGCTATGTTTAATGAAGATGATATTTTTAGCATCCCAAGTTTTGATATGCAAAGTTGTTATGATGATAGCATGCCTCCTACCTATGATGATTATATCGATGAAAGTGGGTTCGGAAGAGAGTCAACTTTAGGAAGTAGTGATCCCACTATTTTGGAGGATGTTGAATTTTATTGTGATGAATATGAAAGTGGATTTGGAAGAGTGTCAACTTTATTTAGTGATTCCACTATCTTGGGAGAGGTTTCAATCGATTATGATGAGAACGAAGTTGCTACTTATGATGATTATTGTGATGAAACTTATGTTATAAAAAGTAGTGATGATTATATTTACAAATCTTGTCATGATTATGATTACCCTTTTTCTGAACATTACTCTTTTAATGTAGAAACAATTTTTAGTGTTCAAGTCTCTTATGATACTCCCACTATTCCGAATGAGAAGAATTTTGCTTATGTGGAGAGTAGTAAATTTTCTATGCTTGTAGATCATGAAAAGAATGCTTTAGGTGCTGGTTATATTGTTGAATTCATTCATGATGCTACTGAACATTATTATGAGGGAGGAACATATGCTTGTAGGAGTTGCAATAATATCAAGTTTCCTCTCTATGTGCTTAAAATCTTGAAGTTATGCTTGTTTTACCTTCCTATGTAAGTTGATTATTGTTCCCATAAGTTGTTTGCTCACAAAATCCGTATGCATAGGAAGTGGGTTAGACTTAAATGTGCTAGTCATATGCTTCAGGATGCTCCCGTTATGTTTCAATTCTTATCTTTTATGTGAGCATCATTGTCATCATCATGCCTAGCTAGAAAGGCATTAAAGAAAAGCGTTTGTTGGGAGACCACCCAATATTTATCCTTCCTGTTTTTTGTGTCCACATGATTATGCTACTATAGTAATCATGTTTTATAGCTTTTGTTTCAATAAAGTGCCAAGTAAGACCTTTAGGATAGCTTACGGTGATAGTTGTGTTGATCCTGCTGAAAATCAGAAACTTTTGCACCCAGTAAATTAGTTTTGGTAATTCACAGAAACGTGATTCTGATATGATTATTTTTGCTATGGATTGGTACACGAATTTCGTAGGACTTCCTAATTTGGTAGAATTGTTGGAGTTCCAGAAGTATACGTTTGATACAGATTACTACAGACTGTTCTGTTTTTGACACATTCTGTTTTCTATGTGTTGTTTGCTTATTTTGATGAATCTATGAGTTGTATCGTAGTGTATGAACCCTAGATAAGTTGGAGTACAGTAGATATTACACCAATATGAATTTAGAATGAGTTCATTACAGTACCTAAGTGGTTGTTTTATTTTCTTATACTAACGGAGCTTACGAGTTTTCTGTTGAGTTTTGTGTTGTGGAGTTTTCAAGTTTTGGGTAAAGACTCGATGTACTATGGAATAAGGAGTGGCAAGAGCCTAAGCTTGGGGATGCCCAAGGCACCCCAAGGTAATATTCAAGGACAACCAAGAGCCTAAGCTTGGGGATGCCCCGGAAGGCATCCCCTCTTTCGTCTTCGTTCATCGGTAACTTTACTTGGAGCTATATTTTTATTCACCACATGATATGTGTTTTGCTTGGAGCGTCATGTCATTTTCTTTAGCTTTGCTTGCTGTTTGAATAAAGTATCAAGATCTGAAATTCTTTAATGAGAGAGAGTCTTCGCATAGTTGCTCATTGATCTTCACTTATATCTTTCGGAGTAGTTTGTCATTTGCTCTAGTGCTTCACTTATATCTTTTAGAGCATGGTGGTAGTTTTATTTTGAAGAAATAGATGAACTCTCATACTTCACTTATATTATTTTGAGAGTCTTAAATAGCATGGTAATTTGCTTAATGTTAATATACTTGGTATTCGAGATATGTGAAACTTTCTTTTGAGTGAATTGAATACTAAGATAAGTTTGATGCTTGATAATTGTTTTGAGATATGGAGGTGATAATATCAAAGTCGTGCTAGTTGAGTAATTGTGAATTTGAGAAATGCTTTTGTTGAAGTCAGCAAGTCCCGTAGCATGAACATATGGTTAAAGTTGTGTAACAAATTTGAAACATGAAGTGTACCTGGCTTGTGCATCCTTATGAGTGGCGGTCGGGGACGAGCGATGGTCTTTTCCTACCAATCTATCCCCCTAGGAGCATGCGCGTAGTACTTGGTTTTTGATGACTTTTAAATTTTTGCAATAAGTATATGAGTTCTTTTGACTAATGTTGAGTCCATGGATTATACGCACTTTTACCTTTCCACCTTTGCTAGCCTCTTCGGTACCGTGCATTGCCCTTTCTCACCTTGAGAGTTGGTGCAAACTTCGCCGGTGCATCCAAACCCCGTGATACGATACGCTCTATCACACATAAACCTCCTTATATCTTCCTCAAAACAGCCACCATACCTACCTACCATGGCATTTCCATAGCCATTCCGAGATATATTGCCATGCAACTTCCACCACCATCATCATGACATACATTACTTTTGTCATATTGCCATTGCATGATCATGTAGTTGACATCGTATTTGTGGCAAAGCCACCATTTATTATTTTTCATACATGTCACTCTTGATTCATTGCACCATCTCGGTACACCGCTGGAGGCATTCATGTAGAGTCATATCTTGTTCTAAGTTTCGAGTTGTAATCCTTATGTTGTAATCAATAGAAGTGTGATGATCATCATTATTAGAGCATTGCCCAAATAAAAAAAGAGAAAGGCCAAAAGAAAAAAAGAAAGGTCCAAAAAAAGAGAGAAAAAAGGGGGCAATGCTACTATCTCTTTTTCCACACTTGTGCTTCAAAGTAGCACCTTGTTCCTCATGTAGTGAGTCTCATAAGTTGTCTTTTTCATACTAGTGGGAATTTTCATTATAGAACTTGGCTTGTATATTCCTACGATGGGCTTCCTCAAATGCCCTAGGTCTTCGTGAGCAAGCAAGTTGAATGCACACCCACTAGTTTTCTTTTGTTGAGCATTCATAGCTCTAGTGCATCCGTTGCATGGAAACCATACTCCTCATGTTGACATCAATTGATGGGCATCTCCATAGCCCGTTGATTATCCTCATCAATGTGAGACTTTCTCCTTTTTTGTCTTCTCCACACAATCCCCATCATCATATTCTATTCCACCCATAGTGCTATATCCATGGCTCACGCTCATGTATTACGTGAAGGTTGAAAAAGTTTGAGATTATTTAAGTATGAAACAATTGCTTGGCTTGTCATCGGGGGTATAGAAGTTGGGAACATCTTTGTGTGACGAAAATGAAGCATAGCCTAAGTATATGATTTTGTAGGGATGAACTTTCTTTTGCCATGTGATTTTGAGAAGACATGATTGCTTTATTAGTATGCTTGAAGTATTATTATTTTTGTGTCAATATGAACTTTTGTCTTGAATCTTTCGGATCTGAATATTCATATCACAATTAAGAAGATTTACATCGAAATTATGCCAAAGTATCAATCCGCATCAAAAATTCTTTTTTATCATTTACCTACTCGAGGACGAGCAGAAATTAAGCTTGCGGATGCTTGATACGTCTCCAACGTATCTATAATGTTTGATTGCTCCATGCTACTTTATCTACTGTTTTAGGCAATATTGGGCTTTATTATCCACTTTTATATTATTTTTGGGACTAACCTATTAACCGGAGGCCCAGCCCAGATTTGTTGTTTTATGCCTATTTTAGTGTTTCGAGGAAAAGGAATATCAGACGGAGTCAAAACGGAACAAAATCAACTGGAGAAGTTAATTTTGGAAGGAAACCAACCTGATGGGCTTGGAGTGCACGTCGGGGGAGTCCCAGGCTGCCCACGAGGGTGGGGGGGCGCCCCCCTGGGCGCGCCCCCCTACCTCATGAGCACCCCGGAGGTCCACCGACGTACCCCCTGCACCCATATATACCTACGTACCCTAAAACTTCCAGAACAAAAGATAGATCGGGAGTTCCACCGTCGCAAGCCTCTCTAGCCACCAAAAACCTCTCGGGAGCCCGTTCTGGCACCCTGCCGGAGGGGGATCCCATCACCGGTGGCCATCTTCATCATCCTGGCGCTATCCATGACGAGGAGGGAGTAGTTCACCCTCGGGGCTGAGGGTATGTACCAGTAGCTATGTGTTTGATCTCTCTCTCGTGTTCTCTCTCGTGTTCCCTCTGTGGCACGACTTGATGTATCCCGAGCTTTGCTATTGTAGTTGGATCTTATGATGTTTCTCCCCCTCTACTCTCTTGTGATGATTTGAGTTTCCCCTTTGAAGTTATCTTATCGGATTGAGTCTTTTATGAGAACACTTGATGTATGTCTTGTCATGATTATCTGTGGTGACAATGGGATATCATGTGCCACTTGATGTATGTTTTGATGATCAACTTGCGGGTTTCGTGACATTGGGAACCTATGCATAGGGGTTGGCACACGTTCTTGACTCTCCGGTAGAAACTTTGGGGCATTCTTTGAAGTACTTTTATGTTGGTTGGATGAATCTGAGATTGTGTGATGCATATCGTATAATCATGTCCACGGATACTTGAGGTGACAATGGAGTATCTAGGTGACATTAGGGTTTTGGTTGATTTTTATCTTAAGGTGTTATTCTAGTACGAACTCTTTTATAGATTGATCCGAAAGAATAACTTTAAGGTGGTTTTGTACCCTACCATAATCTCTACGTTTGTTCTCCGCTATTAGTGGCTTTGGAGTGACTCTTTGTTGCATGTTGAGGGCTTGTCATATTATCTATCTATGTTATTATTGTTGAGAGAACTTGCACTAGTGAAAGTATGAACCCTAGGCCTTGTTTCCTATCATTGCAATACCGTTTACGCTCACTTTTACCACTTGTTACCTTGCTATTTTTATATTTTCAGATTACAAAAACCTATATCTACTATCTATTTTGCAATTGTATCACCATCTCTTCACCGAACTAGTGCACCTATACAATTTGCCATTGTATTGGGTGTGTTGGGGACACAAGAGACTTTTTGTTATTTGGTTGCAGGGTTGTTTGAGAGAGACCATCTTCATCCTACGCCTCCCACGGATTGATAAACCTTAGGTCATCCACTTGAGGGAAATTTGCTACTATCCTACAAACTTGTGCACTTGCAGGCCCAACAACGTCTACAAGAAGAAGGTTGTGTAGTAGACATCAGGCCCATCCTCGGTCTATGATTAGGTCAGACTTGAGGCCAGACATGGGGAATTTTACGTCCCACCCACCACCCACTTAGTAGCCACTGTTGACGACTCAACCTACATGGTAGACTACACCTCCGAGGAGGCTGATGGCATGGACAAGGATATCGACGTCAAGACCCATACGGCTCCCTCCCCGACCACTCCCAACAAGGGAAAGTAGACTGCCTCTTCCACTTACAACGTCTACATGGTTGACACCCCCAAGGAGGATGGCGATGACCCCGGTGAGGAGTCATCCTAACACCGACGCCAACGCAGGCGATCCAAGGGACGTGGAAGGGGCAGGGAAGACAACTTGAACACACACACAATCGGCACCAGAGATGATGCTACTCCAGACAACATGGAGGAGCTCAGCGACAACACCACCCCCAAACAACATGGCGTCGCTCCTAAAGTCCATGAGGATCAGGGCGACCCCGAGAACCCCAATAATTCCTATGACATCAACTACATCCCTCCTTCCGAAGAGGAGGATAGCCTCGAACCCAGGGATTTCATCATCCCCGAGGACCCTCTGGATCAGGAGCGGTTCAAGCGGTAGCTCATAGCCACTGTCTGAAGCCTGAAGAAGAAGAAGCAGTAGTTAAAAGCAGAACATGATACCCTCAATGATAGGTGGACAAGGGTCTTAGCAGCCGAAGAGGGCTTTGACTATCAGGGGCAGGATCAAAACAAAAGCTACCCACGACAGTGTCTACTCCCGCAATTCGAAGAAGAGGCCCTTGAGCCCATACTCCCAAGACGCACTCAGACAAACCAGCCCGACCGCCCCCTCGAAGACGGGACAGGCCGTCTAGAGAAGCTGAAAACCCACCCGCGCTCCCTCGCCGGAAGGGCAAGGAGCAAATACAGCCAGAGGATCCATATGACCTACGACTCAACTTAACTGCCAAGGCGGCACAAACAGGATCCATTTACGGATCTAGAGGACACACGCCCGCTAGACAGGATGGATACCAAGCCTGACGCGATAGAAATGGTATAGCCTGGGAGCAGCACCGTGCTAGGATGACAACTGATCTTCGGCGCGACGTGGCCCGGGTCAGGGGCGCCACACACCCAATGTGTTTTACAGATGAGGTGATACAACATCAGTTCCCGAGGGGTTTAAACCCGTAAACATCGAGCAGTACGATAGGACAACAGACCCGGTCGTGTGGATCAAAGATTTCCTTCTCCACATTCATATGGCCCGAAGAGACAATCTCCACGCCATTAAATATTCGCCACTAAAGCTTAAAGGACCGGCAAGGCAGTGGTTAAACAGCCTCCCCGAAAACTCCATTGGGAGCTGAGAAGAACTCGCGGACGCCTTCCGAGCAAACTTTCAAGGCACCTATGCTCAGCCTCTGGATGCCTATGACTTGAGCCATGTTGTTCAGCAACCCTGGGACTCAGCCCGACAATTTTGGAATCGGTTCTTGACCAAGAAAACAAGATCGTCGATTGTACGGATGATGAGGCAATAAGCCGCTTTCAAGCACATCATTCAGGACGAATGGCTCGCTCACCAACTCGGCCAATACAAGCCGAGAACAATGTCGGCCCTCACCTCACTCATGACCCCGCTTTTGCGCGGGCGAAGACAGCTGGTTAGCTCGTAGAAGCAACCATCCGGACGACCCCGTCACCTCAGAGGTCTAGGACGGAAATGGGAAATCACGGCACAACAAGAACAAGCGTCAGCGCAACAGCGGGGAAGCTGATGACGCGACAGTAAATGTCCGGTTCAGTAACTCAAAATCAGGAGATCCACGGCACCTCAGACAAGGCTGCCAACCACACCAACCATGCTGTTGGGTGATCAAATAGGTCGGCAAGCTTACAGCCGAGGAAGGAAGAAAACAAGAAACAAAAGCATGTCAGCTCACACACATTTCGTCAAACACAAGCGGAGCAAGTAAGAACGTACCTCCCAGAGCAGCGAGCTTCACATGATGAAGGGGTCGATCGATCTCTTCTCACCCTCTCTTTCTTCTTCTCCTCCTCTTCCGAGGCTGCACCGTTGTCGGCCAACATGTCAAGGTCAATCTTGTCGGCGCTGGTAGTGGCCGGGGGTGTTAGGGCCCCATCCCTGGGCGAGCGCCCGGACCTAGCTCTCGAGCCGGGCGCGGCCTAGCAGGCCGATGACAGGGGCGTCGACGGCCGCGCTGTCGAGGGCAGCAAGGAACTCGTGGGGATTGAGGTTGGCAATGCCGGTGATGACGACTTTGTTGGCGGCGGCGGCCGACTCTGCGGATTCATCGATCGGAGGATGAGAGTGGGGGTCGCGCGCGCAGGGGCAGGTGAGGGCGTTGCAAAGGATCCCGACGGCTGTGGCCCTGGCGTGGGTGACAGCGGCGAGGCCGGTGTTGGCCTTGCGAGGGCATTGGTGTTAGGGGCGATGAGGAAGGGCTTGACGGCGACGGCGAGGGGAGGAGACGAGGGAGGATTCAGGGGAGGGGAGTGGAGGTGAGTGGGCCACTACTGGTGGCGGCCCTTGGTCTTGGCCTAGACCAGCCCCCCGGCGGCTAGGGTTTTGGGGTTGGGGCTCGGGATCCTCGATCGCCATCGCGGGTGCACGGCAGGGGAGGGGATTGGCGGCGGATGAATTTGGGGGAGGTGGCAACGGATGGAGGAGGAGGGGGCATTGCCTGTCTGCCCGCGTTTTCTCGCTGTGGTCGCTAACCTTTTTCTCTCGTAGCTGCCCGCTGCCCGCTCGGTCACTATTCATAGCCGACGTGGATGGCCTAAGAATGGCTGCCACCCTTTCATCATTTATATGCTCAATTCATGTCCAGTTGAATAGCTTGTTACTACCTAGCCCTGGACATCTGCAAACTTTGACAAAAGAGGCACCAGAAAATCCAGAACACAACTAAGGTTGGTCCCTTTTCACAAAGGACACTGACAATGCACACGCAAGATAATTTTAAAATATCTTCGGCAAAATAAGGCTTTGTAGAGCATGTGTTTTTCATGGGAGGAGTCTGTTAAGAGAGACCTGAAGGATTGAAGTATCACCAAAGAACTAGCTATGGACAGGGGTGCGTGGAAGCTTGCTATCCATGTGCCAGAGCCATGAATTAGTCGCAAGATCTTATGGGTTTTACCTCTAGCCTACTCCAACTTGTTTGGGAATAAAGGCTTTGTTGTTGTTTTTGTTGTTGTTATCATGTGGCAAAAAAATACGAAGAAAAAAATCTTAAGTAGGCCGTTACTAATACTTCTAAATAGATATGACAGTCCAGGTAAGCAAGACATCATATAACTGAATCATGACTAAGAATACCGATTAAACCTAAGTAGGCATGAAAAGTCTGTTACTATTAGAATAAAAAAAAGGGATCGCCTGGAACTCAGCCGGCTGAGACATAGTTACGTCTCAGTCACCTGACGTATTTTCTCATTTAAACAGGATTTTTTTTGGCCGCTCGGCAACCAGGGGCGGAGCTACAGGGTGGTCAGGGTGGGCCGCGTCCCACCCTGGGATTTTAGGCTGGCCTGTATACTATATGTTACGAGGAGATGGGCCACTGGGAAAAAAGCCCAACAACAGCCTAATGCACGTCCCGACCCACACGCAGCCACGCCCACGAGCAAACCACACCTAGTGCCTCTCCCGACTGGCTGCCTTCACTGATTTCGATCAGCCGTCAGCCGCCTCCCTCGCTGTCACGGCTTCGCTGGCCCCTCCCGGCCGCCCGCAGCCACCGCCCTGAATAAGTCTAACGCCAACGGGCCGCGGCCTGCCCCGCCCGGCTAGCTACTGTTCGCGCAGGCGCGCCCAGCCGCCGCAGCTAGTGCCTAGCCCGCTCGGCCGCTCAACCCGTTGCCTTTTTCTGAGAGAGGTAATCCATCCGGCCATTCCCCTGCCCCCATTGTTGTTCTGATTTAGACAAATTTACATGAAGATTGACTAGATATTTTGTACGAATTCTGAACTTTTTAGCTGTGGCGCGTGTAGAGCAAACTACATTCAGTAGTGGTATGCTCCTTGGCTCTTCACATCCATCCCGCTCCTTGGCAGGTTGTGTCAACACTAATCTCTCCACTCATCAATCATGGCAGATTCAAGCATTCCGAATTACAAATTGGAGGATCAGAGGAGAAGGGGATCGAGTTCCTGAGCCACACGCACTTGCGTGCCTCGGCTTCTAGCCGTTCTGCCCGCCTGCCCTCACCCATGCACACGCACACCGTATATGTATCCGTTACACAGAACTAGGCCCACTCAGGCCCAGCAAGCCTAGCGGGCCGCTGAGGCTTGCGACGAGGCCTGGCCAGAACTTGAACTGCTGCTTCCCGCGTCACCGGTTCGCCTGAAGGCACCTGATCGCTGACAGGTTGGCTTCACTGGAGGCGTGTAGCAGCCACGGTTTCAACCCAATTTCAAACAAAGAGGCATATATATCATAATTTGGTGTACTTGCTTCTAGACTTATTATTACTTCAGCCGGCGGCGACGATAAGTGTTGATTTTCTACCATGAGTTTACTCAAGAGCAAGTTTAGAAAAAGACATACTTAAGAATTGCAGTATGTTTGTAAAACCACATTCGACCATATTGATATATTTATAATTCTACATGGTATTGGTAAACTAATTAGAATGTATACATGTCATATTTGTTCTAATTTTCTTTTGAAGTGGACCATCCTGATTTAAAATCCTAGATCCGCCACTGTCGGCAACCCGCTCGTTTCCTTCGATCTGGCCTTTTATTTTTGGCTGGTCAATGTCCGTTGTCTTGTCTCGTGGATTCTCTAGTTTGGGCCTCGTTGCAGTTCTTTTTTCTTTTTTTTGTAACTAGGTCCAGCTTTCTTTCGTTCACTAACACTGATGCAAAAAAACAATATGGTGTTTTTCTGTGGGGAAATACTGGAGTAGGGTCGTGTGTGTGTGTGTGTGTGGAGAGCACATAGAGCGCGCTTGCAAATTCATATTGAAATTGACAACAAGAAATTCAAAATTTCAAAATGAAATGTTCAAATTGTGTTCTTTTTTAATCACAATTTTTTTGAAAAAATGTCCATTAATTTATTCATCAAAAATATATTCATGAACTAAAAAAACTGGAGTTTTTTAAAAGGATAATTTTAAAAATGCTCATGAAATTAAAAAAATTGGGAAAATATTGTGAGTTTGGAAAAACATTCACGAATTTAAGAAATGTTTATCACAGTCGCAATTGGCTAAAAAATAACTTACGGTTGCGACCCCACCCCCTCAAAATATTGCGACCTCCTTCAGAAACATCCAGTCACGACCGATTTTAAAACTTGCAGCTGCAATCCTCATGCAGTGGCAATCCCCTAGAGAAACATGTAGTCGCAACCCTCCTATGAAAGCATCCAGTGGCGACCCCGTAGAGAAGCATGTAGTCGCAACCCTCCCATGAAAGCATGCAGTCGCGACACCCTTGAAACACATGCAGTTGAGACATGCCTTGAAAACATGCAGTTGTGACCCCATTTAAAACTTAACATTTCAACCCCTCTTGAAAACCATGCAGTTGTGACCCACCTTGAAAACATGCGGTTGTGCCCCCTCTTGAAAACATGCAGTTGCAACTCCGACTTAAAAACATTTAGTTGAGACCTCCTCTTGTAGGCATGCAGTTGACCCGCCTAAAAAACATGCAGTTTCAACCTGCCTTGAAAACATGCAGTTGCAGCCCTCTTGAAAACATATAGTTGCGACCCACCTTGAAACACATGCAGTTGCGACTCCAACTTAAAAACACGCAGTTGCGACCCCCTCCTGAAGACATGCAGTTGCGACCCGCCCAAAAACATGTAGTTTCAACTTGCCTTGAAAACATGCAATTGCAACTCCTCTTGAAAACATGTAGTTGCAGCCCCTCTTAAAAACATGCAATTGTGACCCCTCTTAAAAACATACATCTGCCACCCGCCTTGAAAACATGGAGTTGCGGCCCCTCTTAAAAACATTCAGTTGCGACCCACCTTGAAAACATGCAGTTCTGGCCCCTCTTGAAAACATGCACTTGCGCCCCCAGTTTTGGACCCTCTTGAAAACGTGCAGTTTTGGACCCTCTTGAAAACATACAGTTGCGACCGTGCCCTAAAAACATGCAGTTGCGACCGTGCCTTGAAAACATGCAGTTGCAGCCGCTCTTGGAAACATGAAATTATGACCATGCCTTAAAAACATGCAAGTGCGCCCCACCTTGAAAACATGCAGTTACGCCCCTTCTTGAAAACATGCAGTTGCGACCCCTCCTTAAATACATGCAATTGCAACCCTGTCTTAAAAACATGCAATTGCGGCCCCGCCTTAAGCTGGTCATAGTGGGAAGTAACTTAGACTAGTAACATGCATATGTTACTAGTCTATGTTATTACCTTCATAGTGGGGAGTAACATGCATGTAGTAACATACAAACCATCATTTATTAAGATGTAGACTCATTTTGCCTTCGGATGTGTTATGTTACAGTAACATATTATGTTACTCCAACCATCTCTCTCCTAATTAAATACATGCCATGTAAGCAAACTTTTCTTGGGATGTGTTATGTTACTTGCTATGTTACCCCCACTATGATCAGCCTTAACAACATGCAATTGCGACCCACCTTGAAAACATGCAATTCTAGTCCCTCTTTGAAAACATGTAGTTCAGGCCCCGCCTTGTTTAAAACATGCAGTTGCGATCCCTCCTTAAATACATGTAATTGCACCCTGCCTTAAAAATATGCAGTTGTGAGCCGCCTTAGAAACATACAGTTGCGGCCCCGCCTTAACAACATGCAATTGCGACCCACCTTGAAAACATGCAGTTCCAGTCCCTTTTTGAAAACATGTAGTTCAGGCCCCGCCTTGGAAAACATACAGTTTTTCCCCTCTTGAAAATATGCAGTTGCGACCCTACCTTAAAAACATGCAGTTGCGCCCCCTCTTGAAAACATGCAATTGTGACCCCGAATTAAAAAATGCAGTTGCGACCCGCCTTGAATACCTTTCCAACAAAAGGGAAGATATTATTAAGCCCTACGTGTTATATTATCTGTCACAACCAATTATAATAGAAGTACACAAACTTTTTGAACAAAAAAAATCTAAACAAACTAACTAAGCTGAATAAACTTGTAAAGAACTTGCTTGACCTGTATTGCATAAATAACACCATAAATAGTGCAGAAATCTGATCACAAGCCATCAGTCTCTACACCATGTGCTTGATAAGCTGTCATCCCGGAAAGTGTCAACATTGCATAGCATCTACTACCACTATAAAAGAAAGAGAGAGGCAAATCCAAACAATCAGGAACGTCCATTAAAAATATCTAAAGGTCATTAATCCTTCAATGTTTAACACAGCAAGCCACGTGGTTACAAGCGCTAATTCTCGATCGCTAACCATACCGCCCTTTCGATCGGAAAAAAAAGGCACACCCAAACGCACGACGCCTCCTCCTATCCCAACTGACGCCATCGACGCCTCCTCCTCCATCCCCGCCACCGCCTCCCCTCATCTCCAGCACCGCGCCCCGCCACCGCTGGCCCTCCTCTCCCGCCCCGTCACCATTGGGGAGTAGGTGCCGCCGGTCTACCGCTGCTCCCATTCGGAAGGATGTGAGCGCGAGGCCACAGCGTCCTGCTTTTGCCCCGACTCCCGCCGCCCCTCCACTGTTGTCGACGGCAGCGCAGCGCTGCCGTCCCGCCCGCAGCTCCTTCTCTGCAACCTAACAGATGCCCCGCCCGCCGCTCCTTCTCTGCTTCCCCATAGATGCGAGCGCGGATCACCGTCGCCGTCACCACCAGCCGCTCCTTGTCCACTTCCGCACACCCACGAGTGTGATCGCCGTCGTCGTCGCCGCCAGCCGCTCCTCCTCTGATGCCACAAGGACGCGAGTGCGGATCGCCACTGCACGCCATTCCTCCCATGCCGTTCGCCGCCGCCGGGCCCTTCGCAGCAGGTCGCCGCCCGCCGCCGCGCCCTTGGCCGCGGGAGCCGCAGGCCGCCGTTCCTCCCGCTTCGTTCGTCGCGCCCTTCGCCGCCCGAGCCGCTCAGCTTGGCCTCTGCCCCGCCGCCCCGGTCCTCTTCTGCTTCCCGGCGGCCAAGTGTGAGCGTAGAAGCAAGCAAGTAAGCTCAACTATTCCTAATCTGCAGACTACACACTACCTACAGTTTTGCGTTCTGAATTTTGGCCCTCTTAGACTCTGTTTCACATTTGCCAGTGTTTGCGTGTTTCAACCAAAGGGATTGAGCAACTTCACCAGTAAGACATATAAATGTCCTAACAGAGGTGAATTTTCTGAGTAATACGGTCCTTCTTTCAGAGGTGAGTTTTCTGAGTCATGCTTCATGATGTCTAATATTTACTCTCTTTGTACCAACTATCTTCAAGAAAGTCATATGGCCCAGATAAAAAATTCCTATTCACCTAGAATTAAATTTGATCGAAGTTATTTCTCACCAGAGGCATAAGGGTTTTCTACCTAACCTTCTCAGCCTTCCTAAGTATCCAGGTATAATTTTATTCTGTGGTTGGCGATGTGCTATCCACGATATGATAATGGTAAGTTAACGTTGACATTTTGCGAGGATTGATGTACGCTTCAGCAAATTTTGGATATTAATGTTGGTGTTGTTGTGTAGGTTCTAGAAGCATTTCTTGCTCCAGGATCTGAATTGTGGATGTTTAATGAGGTGGCAGAGAAGAAGAGGGAGAACAACTGACTGATGATGGTATGGATATTTTTGGACTAACAAACATTATATTCTACACAAAGAAGGGAATGTTGTCATCAGGCGGCACTTAGAAAGCTTGCCTCTTGAGACCTTTGATTCCGTGAGTATATATGCTCCATCGTAGAGGGAAATAGAGTACTCTGAACTTTTCTGTTCAAACAATTATTATTTTTATGAATCGGCCAATGTGGTCCAAAGCATTGCCCTACATTTCTTCTACTCTAAGTTTACCTGTGCTGAAGTTACCAATGCTAACTGTGGAACCACAGATTTTGATTCTTGCAGATGAGTCGGTGGAGGACTCCCTTGTACAATTAGATTCATGGTGCTTAGCTACACTTCTTCAAATTCATGACGTTCAGGTGAGCAACAAGCAGCCTGGCTGTGACATACTATATAACTGATAGTGCGCAGGTACCCCAAACGTCTTCCGTTGAAGGAGTCAAAATCACATCTACGTCGCAATGGCTTTTCCCACAGCTCCTGGATTCGGGAGATGTAGCATGCATTGGAGAAATCGATAACAATCAGTGAAATACTGGACTCGAGAACAATAAACCTTGTATCTGTCTCCAAATTCAGCGATTACGTTCTGTCAAATGACCTTGTTGGTATTTCATTAGCCATGATGGCAGAAGACAAGCAAATCGACAGTGTTTCTCGAGGAACTCTTCGCTGAGGAGGTACTATGTAAAATGTGACATGCTTTGAATTGTGCTTTAATAGTTCAAAAGCATGCCTTTTCGACAATCTATGTCTACAGGCCACACTTCCCAGCTAACAATGACCGTTAAAACGGCGCATAACGCAACACTCCAATTCATGTAAGTTTGTGGATTGTGTTCTCAGTTGTCTATAAGTTATTATAGGCGTGGACAGTGTGGAAAACGGTGGAATGTAAAGACTGATATTGTGAAAGCGAGTCAGACATTTAAACGGACTCTGAACTGTTAGTTGCTTACCGATGGGAAGCTATCATTCATAGGGCATTCAATTGGGGGCTCGCTTTAGGTATAGAATTTAAACTGGAACTTAGGTGATGATCCCTACACCTGTGTGAACATTGGATATATTTTTTAATGGGCCATGGGACGCTATTAGTACTATTGCCTTAGATTTTACTTCCTCCGTTTCTAAAAATAAGTCTTTTTAGAGATTTCAATACAATCTATATACGGATGTATATAGACCTATTTTAGAGTGTATATTCTCACATTTTGCTCCATATATAGTTCATATTGAAATATCTAAAAAGATTTATATTTAGAAACGGAGGGGGTATGCCCTTACCTAGCACGTACATGCATGTTTTAGGAAAGACATAAAACACCTTCTGTAAATTATCTCAATGATTTGACAAACTGCCGGTTAATGGTGGTAGGGTTAACATAAATAAATAAAAATCTCAGAAGGTGTTTTATCCTGAACCTTGGGTAATATATTGTTACTGCGTCAATGAATTCAAGTTAATTTACAGGACCACCGGCATTTGGGCTGATTTATTTATGCCCATTTATGAGTTGCTATTTTATAGAGCTCCTTGAAAAAGGCAGAAATAAGCTGACTTGACCGCTCCCTTCTATCTAGAGAGCGGTTTTTTGTAGCTGGGGCTACACGGTACCTTTTATCTGAGCCTTCCATTCACACCCATGTTTCATTGAGATTTGTGCATACAGCAGTTGGGTCTGAACACTTAATCCTTAATCTTCTGGCTGGAAGCCTACTAAAGCCTAACTCTGGGCGGGCCATGATAGGCCACTGTTCACGCCGCGAATTGACGTGCGGCTGCAGCTGTCTTGGCCCACTCACCGCTTTATTCCCCCGTCGACGCGAAGGAGGGCGACATATGGGGCAGAAATCACAGATTTGACCTGAGGCAGAAATCAAATCACAAACTGACCTGTTCAGGAAAAAATTTCACTCTGTTGAGCCTTTGGTGTGGCGCCCGACATCTGGGCGCCGCACCCTACTGTGCAGCTCCTTCCCCTTAGGCGTCGCACATCCTGCCAGCGTGGCAGCCCTGGTTCAGTTGCGGCCCCACACGCACCTGTGCAGTGCCTAAGAGCTAGGCGCCACACTTTGACGTGCAGCGCCTAGCCCTTGGGTGCTGCACAGTGACTTAAGCGCGGCCGCCCCAGCCCGACCAGGCAGTTCTTCATCTCTCCGCTCTCTGTACAGAGAGCAGCGGCGGCGGCGGCGCCCCCATCTAATCCCCCCACATCCCTCTCAGATCTGAAGATTTGATCCGTGGATTCGATCCCCAATCCATCCTACTAGGTAAACTCTTCCCTTCTCTTTCTTTTGCTCCGTAAATTTGTTGCCATTCTAGAGATTTGTCCATGATTTGATGGAACCCTTGATTTGTTTGGTTTGCTCGATTTAGGATGTGTATTCATATTGGTAGTACCGTAGTGTTATTTATTAGTTCACAATATATGATTCTTGTTGTTGAAACCCTAGATTGTTTAGTTTTTTTAGATATATATGAGATGCCTATTTTTGTTTAGTTTATTTGAGATGAAGATGAACTTTTATATGTTTATTGTTTGAAATTGTAAGGATGGTTTGGCTTCTGGACGATGTCTACGACGTGCAACACCGGGCCTACATGATGCGCGAGAAGGATAAGGTAATAATGAGTAATCTAAATATTTTGCAAATTTGCCTTTAGTTGAAATTTACATGCCCTAAGATTTGTCATTACTTGTTTTTTGCAGAAGCTTGAACCTCTGAAGATTCGGTATCACGGGGTCTCTGGTCCTGCCATGCCTTACGATGAGCGGTACACACCGTACATCAAGCAGGCAGGACTACTCCCGTGGATTCTGTTGGTCAGCCGGTCCACGCCGAATCTGAACGCTCCACTGGTGTCCGCTCTTGTTGATCGGTGGAGGCCAGAGACCCACAGTTTCCATCTTCGGACCGGGGAGATGACCGTGACGCTCGAGGATGTCTCGTTGATCACCGGTCTTGCTATCGACGGGAGGCCTCTATGTATGAGCACCGATTCTGATGGGTGGCGCGAGCAGATGATTGCTCTTATCGGTATGGCTCCTACCGAGGCTGAGGATGATGTAGACGAGGGAGAAGAGAAGAAGAAGAGGGAAAGGAAGGCAGCCGGAGCTGCTTTCACGTGGATTCAAAATAACTTTGCGACGTGCCCTCCGGATGCAACTGATAATGTGATCCAGACACATGCTCGTGTGTATATGTGGTACATTGTGTCGAGGACTTTGTTTCCTGACTCCACTGGCAAGAACGCTCCATGGATGTGGCTGAAGGCGTTGACCGTCTTCGATAGCAAATGGAGCTGGGGTTCAGCGACTCTTGCCTACTTGTACCGACAGGTAGTTGGTCTGTTTTGTGATCAACTCATTTATTCATTAGCAATGCAAGCTTGCTGTCAAGTTAACATTGTTTTTCTTTCATATGTAGCTGGATGATGCGTGTTGCAGGATCACACCTAGTGCAGGCATTGGTGGTAATCTGCTTTTACTTTCTGTATGGAGCTGGGAGCGTCTGCCTGTTGGACGCCCGAAGAGCGTCAGGTTTGATCCTTGGTATGCAGATGAACATGACGAATTACGGCGCCCCACGTGGGCTTACAAGTGGGATATCGTTTCCGAGATGACGAACGATGTCAATCTCATGTACCAAAAGTATATTGCCGAGTTGGACACGATTACGCCTGAGCAGGTAAGGAGGTCATTACTTTAGTCCTTTCTCATGCTTGCTTGAAAAATAGTTATCAAATTTGCATTGTTGCCCTGTTTCATAGGTGGAATGGCAGCCATATGGCGCGGGTGAGAGCTTGGGGTACACCGTGGACTTCCGCCTCAACCCGATGTGCTTGCGGGATAAGGATCTCTGGCTTATGCGGTGCCCACTAATATGCAACTGGGTGGTTGAGTTTCATTTGCCGCATCGCGTGTATCGTCAGTTTGGTCTTTTCCAGCCTCACCCGCCGAATGGGGTGGACACGGATAAAGCACTTCATAAGTAAGAGAGCATGTGTGCGTATTGTCTAATCATCGGGACTCCTTTTGATTGTGCTAATGTTTGGTTTTATACCACGCAGGTTGGATAGGAGAAGGCAACAGAAGATAAAGGACTGGGCCAAGCATCATTCTGCGTATGTTACCCGCTTCCAGCTTTGTGTGGAGCAAGCTCGTAGCACTACACGCGCCCCGCTTCGTGAGCACAACTCACTTGCTTTTGATAACTACGTACGATGGTTTATTGGAACTACTCGAGTTGAGATATGCCCGCCGGCATATAATGAGGATATTCTTGAAGAACCCGTAAACTTTGAGGATCTAGCAAAGGGGAAGTACAACAGAGATGTCAGTCTAGGGCAAGGAGTCCCTGCTGTTCCGGTGATTAACTATGTGGTAAAGTGTTCCCCTCTTTACTTTCTTGTTGACCGTATTACACATGTTTGAATGGCTAACGCATTCATTTTTTCTCATCTGCAGCGCACCGAGATCAAGAAAGCAGCTGATGAGAGCCAGTCTATTCTGGAGAAGACACCGGTTGGAACTGGCAATGATGATGGTTCACTACGAGCATTCCTCAAGGTACATATCGCATTCACTATGAGAGCTAGTCTATGTTGCGAAGTTTGATATCTTACACATTTGTTCGTGTTACAGCGTCAGGCCAAGAAGTTAAGGCGGTTATCGAACCTTCTCGGTTGCCGTGATCCTGAATATGATGAACCATCTGCCTCTAGGTCTGGTACACCATCAGACCCCGCACCTCACCATGAGGGGGACGATGTGAGTTCCTCATATGCTTATATGAATGATGAGGGTGGGATCACCCAAGAGGTATGACTAATCCTTTAGATGTGATTCCCACTTGATTACGACATCGGCCTTCACCATGACCTCTACCACCAGCACGACCAAGACCATCACCACGGCCAAGACCTTCACCACGACCAAGACCATCACCACGACCTCTACCACCATCACGGCCAAGACCATCACCACGGCCAAGACCTTCACCACGGCCAAGACC
>NC_057810.1:668615064-668630856 GCF_018294505.1 Triticum aestivum | reverse complement strand
ACCACCACCACGGCCAAGACCATCACCACGGCCAAGACCACCACCACGGCCTCTTCTAAGACCAAGATGACTCCCTCTTTGTTGCCTAGTTCCTCATTGGCTTGTTTGATTTGAGTGGTTTGGCACTCCACCACTTGTTTGACTTGGTTGGCTACCCCTTGGTTCACTTGGTTGGCTATCATTTGTTTGGCTTGTGCTTGCACCATTTTTTTTTCATCTTTTTCTTGGTTTGGGACAAGTTCTTGTATTGTGTCCCCCATTACTGCAGCCCCCACAACGGGATTGCTCACGAGGCTCTTGGAATTGGCCGGTGTCGTATTCTCCACCACCACCACGGCCCCATCCGTCCATGTCACCTCTAAGATGCTTTGTCTTACGTCTTTCCCGTCTAACGATCTTCAATTCCGGGTCCGGCCATAGTTGAACTCCATGATACTCCGGCCATTGTGATTGGTCCAAGTATGGCTGGAACCGTGGAGTCCATGTATTCTTTACCGTCATGATTGAGAACTCGGACTCCCTCACGGTAAGAGGGTGATTGACGTCCACATTCCTAACCCGGGATGCATTTAACAAGTGCGAGCATGGGAGATGAAGCAAAGACGGTCTCATGCAGCTGCAATCACACCGTGTTAGGGAGACCTTGAAAGCCCGGCCTCCATGTTGGCGGCCATCGTTTGTGGTTCCTCTGGGCTCTTTCACCTCATACTTCCACTCGTTGTCGTCATATAGTACAGCTTCTTCGGAGTCTGCCTTTCGTGATTGAAATTCCAACCATTCGTCGACCTTTGGTGGGAAATTGTACTTGTGCTTATCCTTGTTCTCACCAGCAATCTGCTTATCAGTCTCCATTGAGTGCTTTAAAAAGTATTCATTCAACTTGTCAAATGTGTATTGAACTATTGCCGTCATGGGTAATGCACGTACACCCTTGAGCACCTTATTGAAGCATTCTGCCATATTGCTTGTCATTTGACCGTACCTCCGGCCATCTTCATCGAAAGCACGTGCCCACATATTCCTTTCGGCAATGTTCTTATTCAGAAACTCCTGACCGCCGGGGTCAAGTTTCTTGTGTCTGAGAAATGCATTGAACAATGTGGAAAACCACTTGTTGGTGAAAGCGAGACAACAATCCTGAAGATCATTGGCCAACTCCTTGATACCACATGCCCTATAGAAGTTTGCACAAAAGTGCCTCATGCACCATCGATGATGCAACTTTGTATGTCCGGGAATGTCAACCACCACCGCATTTAGAATTCCAGGATGGCGATCCGATATGACACAAATTTCTCTTTCAGCAGGTAATACCCTTGTTCTCAGTTGATGCAAGAACCACTCCCAGTTATCATTGTTCTCCACCTCAACCAAAGCGAAAGCCAAAGGCAACACCCGGTTATTGGCATCACTTGCTATTGCAACCAATAAAGTGCCCTTGTATTGTCCGGTCAAGAACATGCCATCAATGGCGATGACGGGCCGACAATGCTCAAAAGCCCTCACGCATTGCTCAAAGGCCCAAAATGCACAGCCAAATACTCGGACGGTCCTCCCGTTATGAATCAATGTTTCGTGCCCATGAGGCTCAACCACGTGAACCATGCCTGGGTTTGTGGCGGCCATAGCTAACAACAACCTAGGGAGTCGGTTGTATGCTTCCTCCCAATTGCCATACAACATCTTGAATGCGGCTTGCTTCGCCTTTCATGCCTTGCCGTACTTCACCTTATAATGAAAGATGCTTTCACAAGGTCAATGACACTCTTGATGCTCATTGTTGGAAGTGTGGATATTTGGTTGGACAGCCTGTAAGCAATGAACTCGGACGTGAGTTGTCTGTGTTGTTGGTACACAAGCTTGCCATCCGCATTCTTGTGCCGGCACATGTGAGTTGGTAGACAACTCACTATGCGCCAAGTGGGACCTACTTTCCATGGCCTTGCACGCACAATCCATGGACATGTTGGCACTTCACATTTGACCGTGTAACGCACATTCACGTCCGAGTTGGCCACTTTATGTGGACGATAATGTGTAACCGAGTAGTTGTCGAGCCACATCTTCAATTCCAAGAAGGATTGAAACTCACAACCGGGATATATCCCGTTCTTGCCGTCTTCCAAATCACGGTGAGAACTTGGCCTAGCTCCAAGAGATATGCATTTTCCACCATCCACAACGGCTTCATCCGCGAGACTAAGATCCTTGAACAATGGTGTCTTGTGATCCCGCCCGAATACCTTCTTGAATGCTTCGGCCTCCTTCGGTGTGAACCCCTCCTCATCAACTTCCTCATCAGGACCATCGTCATCCGAGTCCGATGCATATGCACGGAAAAAAGGGATGGATTGGTCCATTGTCTCTTGCACATGATATTGGTCGAGATCACCCACATTGTTGTCATGGAGGTCAATTTCGTTGTCATCCTCCTCGTACTCATCATTCTCCTCTTCAAAACCTTCATTTTGGTTGTTTGGAGTCGGGCTCAATGTTGGCCAATCTTCTTGCGTGAATTGAGGTTCACTCATTTGATCTTGGTTCATGGGTGGGGGAGTGCTAGCAACCAACGGGGAGGGGTTTCGGTTCAAGTCTAAATTTAAAGTACACTCAACCTTCTTGGAGGCAAATAACTCAAGAGCCTTGTCTAGAGATTCAGCAACCGTCTCCTTGTATGCAACCCAACGTTGCTCGGAGTTCACACACATTGTCTTCCAACGGATGTGCATTCCTAAACCAACATTATGCCTTCCCTCGAACTCAACAACATCACTTGGGTCCATCCAATTCAAATCTTTTCTCACTTGTTTCAAAAGCTCCGCATAGTTAGGACTACTCTCAAACACCATGTCAAGCTCATCCGGGTCCGTCTCAACATTGCCTTTCAAAAAGGCCTCTTTATCCACATGATGAACATAAACATATGTTCTCCCCATCCCTACAATAATCAAAAACACACATATATCAAGTAAATACTTAAGAAAAATATTTGCACACATATGCCCTAACATATATATGAATTAATAACCCTAACCCTCACATAACAATAACCACAACCCTAACACCAACATAATCCTAACATCAACATCAAACACACATAACCCTAACCCTAGCATACTATGGAAGCCTAAACAACCCAAATTAGCAAAGAAATATAACATCATTCAACACAAATTTCCAATTCCTATCAAAATCTAGGGTTTCCCCAAACTAGCAAGATTTGAGCAAATGTGACAATTCCTATGGATAAAAACGAGGGGATCGGAGGAGATTACCTTAAGGGAGGGGTTGGCTTCGAAATCCACGGTGTGTGGCGGATTTGCAAGATTTGAGAAGGATTTGAGAGGGGGGAGAGGGGAAGAGAGGAGGGCCGCAAGTCTAAGGGTTTGGGTCGGGGGTGTGTGGGGTGGGGTGGGAGGGGAGAGAGGGTGGGGCCAGCCCAAGTGAAACACAGACTGTGCAGCGCCCAAGAGATAGGCGCTGCACATTACAGGTGTGTGGCGCCTAGATCTTAGGCGTTGCACAGGTGCGTGTGGGGCCGCAACTGGACCAGGGCTGCCACGCTGGCAGGATGTGCGACGCCTAAGGAAAGGGCGCTGCACAGTAGGGTGCGGCGCCCGGTTGTCGGGCGCCACACCAAAGGATCAGCAGAGTGAAATTTTTTCGTGAGCAGATCAGTTTGTGATTTGATTTCTGCCTGAGGTCAGATATGTGATTTCTGCCGCCATATGGGAAGGGATCAGCAAACTTGCAGACGCGAAGTGCGCCATGGACGAGGAGAAACGTCAGATCATTGCACGGAGCGAGCAGGACGTGTCTGCCGTGGCTCAGGAGAAAGAAGCTCTCAAGAATAAAGTTGAGAAGTACGAGTTTTTCCTGCGTGCGGCCATGATGGCTGTGGCAGTACTTGCCATGATGATCGCCGATAGATTGCTGTGGACTAGGCACCAGTGGGTTGGACGAGCGCGGTGTGAGGTTGCACGTAGTGGACACAACTGAACACGATCAGCTCAATATATACGTCATTTTTACATTGCATAAACAAAGTAATATTTACGAATTTCCGCGACGATGAAACGCTCGGCGGGCTCGGCGCCATGGACGGTGTGCTGTTGCGGCCGTGGCTGGCTTGACTGGCCTGCCCAGCCATGACAGCACGAGGTGGCGTGTCTTGGGTGAACCAGAGCTGAGACAGAGGCGTGTAGCCCGTCTGGGTTGGTGGCGTGCTGCCTGTCGCCCGCGAGCCCGATGGATTTGACATCTCGTTGATGCTGAGCTACTGAGCTTGCGTGTATTGATTGCTGTGTGGGGGTGGGGGTGCGCCGCTCCCTCTGCGCAGTATTTAAGGACGAGCCTGGGTGCAAAGACGTACTATAACTTTTGCCACGCGGGTCATGCATGCATAGGCCGAAAACGGAGACACAACAGAGACACTTGCAGCGAGCATGGCTAGCCATGCAGTAGACCCAAAAATTAATCCATTGGCCGTCTGTAGCGTTCAAGGGCCATGCTCAGAGCCTGGCATAGACTGCCGAGTTCACTGTTCACTATGCTGGCAGCTAGTGGTGATGTGACGGGGACAGCTATGTGTGTGGCCCTCAATACCTACTAGGAATCAATTCACTGTTCATATAGCCTTCACTTTTCAGACTAAACACTATGTGGCTGATGTGATAATACTGTGCTAGCACACATCTCGATACGGAGACCAACGGCATAGATAAGGGGCATCGTGTAAGACCAGCTACAAAGAAACTTTGTGTTCTATTTATGAGGATTCAGATTCAGCTGATTCTTTTCTTAATGCTCGTGTTTCGTACATTCATTTAAAAATGAAATCATAAGTAGCGGTATAGTCTCTCTCACCGTGTTAAGAAAACCTAGGTACCATATGATTGCATCTTATATCAATGTCATTTTGTACTTCCCAGTTATTTCGATCACGTGATTCCCAAAATACGGGATTAAGAAAAACCTTGATACCATATATTTGCATCTTATCTCTCACCATGTTAAGCCTAAAAGATTATCTCTTGATTGGATGGTCTCTCTTTAGTTCTCTTTCTCCCTCTTCTTAGGCATATGTAACAGTTCGTAACAAATGAAATCATAACTTGAGGTCATGAGTGCATGGATTTTTCTCTTCAGAATAGAGTACAAAGAATCCTTTGGGGAAAACATTCTTGCGCTTCATATCCACTGAAAATCCTATGAAACTCTTTACAACCGAATGAGCCCTAGATATATCTACCTATATAGTAATTTATCTAATGTTCTTTTGAGTTTTGAGAGACATCCAAAAATAGATTACAAAGAATCCTTCAAAAAAATATCAATTCTCATTCAGGATGGTTACCAGCTAAGGCAGAGATTTTTGGTGCACCTACTCATCTACATCAACAATGAAAGCTGCACACAACATTTACAATGTTGTAGACAATTGATTAGGCATATTAAGAAATACTGAGATAATAATGATTTTTCGTTCTATGCATAGGTTGCCACTTTAAAGTGTTCTCTTGATCCGTAATACTTTAATGAGATCAAAATATCTTTCTCCAAAAAAAATGCATATTAAGTCTAACATATCTTTGTAATATTATTCAAGACGTGCATTTGCACGTGCACGCTTACTAGTAGGTAGTGAAGAATGCAAGCCCGGGCAGATAAAGAATAACATGTTTGAAAGATCTGAAACCAAATAAACATGAGGAATATAACTATGGTTATTGAATATTCCATTGGAGTAACAGAAAAAGTGGAGGCATCCAAACCTAAACATTCGCTTGTTGCTCTAGACAATGAAAAGAAAAGATAGAACACCATGGATATAAATGAGCTTGCAAATTGTACATTAAATGTACCTCAATTTAACCACGGTAAGGAATTGTAGAGCCTGTTATGGCGAGGAAAATACACAATGTTTGTAGTGAATAAACCAATATATAGAGTGAAGGAGGTGAACTTATTCCACGACTTCCCTAGCAATAGCATCCCAACTTTTTTTCATGCACTAAAGTGAAAGATAATAAAACATGATTAAAAAAAAACTCATTTCCATCATCTGCGTTGTACATCCGAGTCCTACTCCTATCATGAGCTGGAGGGACAAGTTCATGCCTACCCTAAGAATATGAGATAATTACCTACAAGATGCAGGTGGAGTTTCCAATTTCATCTTTGTGATTAGCAACCCACGGAAGATGTGGAACTACATGATATTTTGTACTCCCTCCGTCCCAAAATTCTTGCCTTAGCGTTTCAGTATTAGATACATCCGTATCTAACAAATCTAAGACAAAAAAATTGGGACAGAGGGAGTACTTAACAAACCAAAGTAGAAGCCAAAAAACAGAGGCATGTGGTGTTTATATCTTAAAGCAGTTTTGGATGAATTCTCTTGCGATGAAGTTTACATAGCAAACAAGGTCATAACAAACTGACAAATTGGCATTTGCCATGGCCAACTTTTCGCAGCACATGAAGAAGAATAGTTGTGGCATCAAGTGAAATGAAAGGAGAAAATGGAATTGTGCTGCTAAAATAATCCAACGAGCAGGCAGAGACAACCAGACATTACATCAGAGACAATCACATATCGCAGACGAATAGCATACTTGGTTCAGGAGATGACAATAACATTACTAGTAGATAACACAGAGTTACTAGATTATCAGTTGCACGCAGGCCACTGGTTCATCCGCGCCTAACTTGGTAACAATAACATGACAGGGGTAGATGGATCAATAACACAGACGATTACCACATGAACAACTAGTAGAAATATAGGTAGATACATGGTTGGTAGATAGCATGAACTGAACCTCCTTCATCTCTATGCTGGTAGAATCACAAGAGCAATGAATCAGCTTCTCACACCAAAAGAGACTCATCAGCATCAGCATTCGCCACCTTGCTCTTGCCCACCAACCAAGGGCAGCGAGCGTCGCAGGCCTCTATGAAGCGCTCGAACAACGCCTTGTACTTGGCGGCGTACACATCCAGGCTATCGTCCGAGTCGTAGTCGAACGAGTCCTCCGCCATGCACGCCTTGTAGAGCTCGTCCTCCGACTCATCCTCGCCGTTCCATTGCACCTTCACACCAACAGCCGCCGGCGCCTCCTCGCGGTCCTCCTCCGCCTTCCTCTTGGAACCGCACCCCGCCTTGGCCTTGAGCGCCGCCTCCTTCTCCACCTTGGCCTGCTCCTTCTCGCCGGCGGCCATGGGGATGGCAAACTGCACCTTCTCACCGGCCATCGCTGGATCTCTCTCGCCGATCTCTCCTGGTGGGTTAGGGTTTGGTGGATTGGGGATTTCGCCGTCTCTCTCTCGCTGGATCTGAAACGAAGGTGGGGAAAGAGGTGGCGGCGGCTGGCGTATATATCTGCGAACCCTAACCAAGCCCAGGAGTCGCCTCGGGTCGGACTCGAGTTCCGTCTCCGGACCGGCCTCTTCCGTTGTGGTCTAGGCTGGGCTGGGCCCCATCTCTTCTTTCTTTCTTTCCACTAGCTTTTTTTTTGAGGAAAATTCTTTCCACTAGCTTGTTGGTAGTATTCTCGAAAGAAAACAAATCTATACTACGTAGCGTTTTGCCAGCGTTTTTTTTTGGCTGGATTTTTCTTGAGACAATTTTTTGGCTGGATTTGGTTATTTCCAAAGGTTTATGTTAAAATACGTTGCAAAAAAAAGATATTTTTGTGGGTTTCAAAAAAATTCATGAATTCTTACAAAATAATATTTTGATTTTTTAAATGTTTTTTATTTTTAAATATGTTTAAAGCCCCAAAAAATCGAATTTTAGAATATGTTTGTGACTTAAAAATATTTACGATTAGTTGTTTTCTGAACTTCAAAAAATTTCATGTGTTTCCAATAAATGTTCATAAATCTTTCAAGGCGTTCATGAATTTAAAATATGTTCATGTATACAAAAAAAACTAGGATATGAAAAATGTTCAGGAATTCAAAATAATGTTACCAAATTTCAAAAATATTCGCGAGTTAATAAGACATGATTTAAAAACAATATTTTAAATCAAAAAAATATCGCAAATTAAAAAATGTTCATGAATGATTTTCAAAAATTATTCATGATTTTTTAAATAAAAAAGAAGGAAAATAAAAAATGGGAGAAAACTTGTAAAATCATCAAAGAAAAATTAGGAAAAGAAATTTTCACCCGCCGAATTCTAGAAACAAACCTTCCCAACACTGATGGGAGAAAGAATAGTGGGACAGTCTACAAACGCCTAGGAGGGTTTGTGTGTGGTCGCTATCCAGCAACCCATGCGTAGAATAGAAAATCCCACTGACTCCTTACCAGGATTGTCCAATAAAAAAGAAAAAAACAATACAACTTGCAAACTTAGGTTGTCAAAGTGTAAAAGAACACTTGGTCCTCACCGCTGAGTGCAAACGTCGACTTCGTCCTAGTGCCACCTTCTCCACATGCTAGGCCTTATGAGTCACTTAGGATGGTGCGGTTGATCCATGACGGTGATTCATCGATACAGTGCTACACACCATGGATGCATGCATGACGTTCTAGGCTATTGCTGATGCGGAGCTCACTTGAGATATGAGCTTGAGCTCATAACCTGATACGAGACAGCGAATTCATGTGATGATGGAGCACACTAAGATTAGAGAAGTTCATAAACGCTACATGGGGTGATCTGGATGGCGCAAGGACATCTACGAGGGGGCTCTTCAGAGTTCTTTACCGATCCATTACTTCGTAACCAATTTTTGGACGAGCTAAAAGGAGATTAAGCAGGTAGAGTCGGGACGCGAGGGTAGTTTCAAAGCAGGTGTGGTGTCATGAAGACCAATGTGCATGGTGTCATATCTGAGATGGGAGCTCCCGCATAACTTGGATCCGGTGACACTCGTAGCCCTGGCACGTTGCAAGGCATTGGCATTAGCAGGTCATCTCTATATCAAAATTGCCACGAGGTGTCTTGAGGCGGTTCATAGTTTGCAAAGATATGATATTCTATCAAGGGAGAAGGATCCGAATGCTCAAGATATGTTCTTTTTGCATCATAATTTTCATAAGATGAATTGCTAATTTATTATGCACATCAATCATCTTTGCTAAAATTTATCATTATTTCCATTGCATTTTCATATTTCCATCTGGAGGATAACAAAACACCGATTGCCGAAAATGGAGAAAATGGGTAGAAAATGACGCTCCTAGGCTCGAGGAGAAATCCAATGAAAATACATCATTGATAGATGAAGGAAAATGATTCGGGAGTTTGAGGGACTCACGTAGGGGAGGCCCAGGGGACCCTCGTGGCCTAAGAAGGGATCATGTCGCAAGGCCATGGGGGGCCACCAGATCCGCATCATGTTCTACTTTTGAGGGAAGCACCCTTTCATCCTTCAAAGACATGTCATCTTTTTACATTATTTTTTGACGCAGACGCCGCCATGGAGCCCTGGTTTCTCTCCAGAAGAGCTTATTGTTCTTATTCGGCACCTTGGGCCGAGGGAATTCGCCGCCATCATCATCATCACCACCACCACCAACATCAAGGCATCACTGGGAGCATCTTCATCACACCATCCCCATCTCCATGCTTATTTGTCATCCATGTACGGTTGTTGTAGATCAATCACTGTGATTGAGGGTGTCCCCGACTAAGGGGTCCTTGGGCTGTCAGCCTATCTCTCATGGGTCGGACAGGTGGGCCGCTCTTGATCCATCATTGGAAGGTCGGACTATAGGCGACTCCATGCTCTAGAAGGAAACCTCTGAAGACTTGGCGTATCCTCCAAGCCTGGTTTAGCGTGATCGGCATGTTTATCCCTTGATGGTGACCAACATATGTAAACCTAGGTACCCCTGGTGTCTATATAAGCTAGAGGGTTTAGCTAGTAGATGAGAGAACCATCATCATCATACCCACCTAGGGTTTAGTTCATCTGATCTCGTGGTACATCAACTATGTAATTGTCATACAAACACATCAATACAATTAAGCAGGACGTATGGTTTTACTTCTTCGAGAGGGCCCAAACCTGGGTAAACGCTGTCTCTACGCTCCTTGTTACCCATCTATCCAAGATCTACAGCTCGGGACCCCTACCGAGATTTGCCGGTTTTGACACCAACATTAATGCTTTCATTGAGGGTTCCGTTGTAGGATCGCCAAAGGATCAACGACCCGCTTAGTCATCGGCGATGGCATCCGCACTAGGGACATTTTCATCCTCGGCCAGCTCTTCACGTTTGGCAGCATCGTTCTACACGCCTACCTGACTGGTCATCTTGACCAGGTCGACAGCTTCGCCCCTGAGCAGGAAATCAGGTTTGGCAACCTGGAGTACGTCGCCGACTCTCGGGCGATCTGATCTTTACTTGGTTCTCAACTTTACCTAAAGGGCCCAGAAATTCCGAAGCCTCAACTTCGGACCTTCTTCCCGACCCCATCTCTGGGTCGGCCTCAATCCCGGATCTAGCTTTGAGCTCGGATCTAGTTTCAGCATCCGAGGACCAGGAGTCAGCCCTGGCCGAATGCACCCCCTATGCTGGCATAGCAGGGGTTAACTCCAAAAGACGTCAGAAGACGAATCCGACTGACTTCTCGCTATTATACGAGACGCTAGATCGGATCCAGATGATAAGCATCATGGATGGCCCATCCTTGGTCTATGATTAGGTCAGACTTGAAGCCAGACACGGGGAATTTTACGTCCCACCCACCACCCACTTAGTAGCCACTGTTGACGACTTAACCGACATGGTAGACTACACCTCCGAGGAGGTTGATGGCATGGACAAGGATATCGATGTCATGACCCATACGGCTCCCTCCCCGACCACTCCCAACAAGGGAAAGTAGACTGCCACTTGCACTTACAATGTCTACCTGGTTGACACCCCCAAGGAGGATGGCGATGACCCCGGTAAGGAGTCATCCTAACACCAACGCCAATGCAGGCGATCCAAGGGACGTGGAAGGGGCGGGGAAGACAACTTGAACACACACACACAATCAGCACCGGAGATGATGCTACTCCAGACAACATGGAGGAGCTCAGCGATAACACCAACACCGAACAGCATGGCGTCGCTCCTAAAGGCCATGAGGATCAGGCGACCCCGAGAACCCCAACAATTCCTATGACATCAACTACATCCATCCTTCCAAAGAGGAGGATAGCCTCGAACCCAGGGATTTCATCATCCCCGAGGACCCTCTGGATCAGGAGCGGTTCAAGCGGCAGCTCATAGCCACTGTCTGAAGCCTGAAGAAGAAGAAGCGGCAGTTAAAAGCAGAACATGATACCCTCAATGATAGGTGGACAAGGGTCTTAGTAGCCGAAGAGGGCTTTGACTATTAGGGGCAATATCAAAACAAAAGCTACCCACGACAGTGTCTACTCCCGCAATTCGAAGAAGAGGCCCTTGAGCCCATACTCCCTAGACGCACTCAGACAAACCAGCCCGACCGCCCCCTCGAGGACGGGATAGGCCGTCTAGAGAAGCTGAAAACCCACCCCCGCTCCCTCGCCGGAAGGGCAAGGAGCAAATACAACCAGATGATCCATATGACCTACGACTCAACTTAACCGCCAAGGCGGCACAAACAGGATCCATTTATGGCTCTAGAGGACACACGCCCGCTGGACAGGATGGATACCAAGCCTGACGCGATAGAAACGGTAGAGCCCGGGAGTAGCATCGTGCTAGGATGACAACTGATCTTCGGCACGACGTGGCCCGGGTCAGGGGCGCCACACACCCAATGTGTTTTACAGACGAGGTGATACAACATCAGTTCCCTGAGGGGTTTAAAGCCGTAAACATCAAGCAGTACGATAGGACAACAGACCCGGCCGTGTGGATCGAAGATTTCCTTCTCCACATTCATATGGCCCGAGGAGACAACCTCCACGCCATTAAATATTCGCCACTAAAGCTTAAAGGACCAGCATGGCAGTGGTTAAACAGCCTCCCCAAAAACTCCATTGGGAGCTGAGAAGAACTCGCGGACACCTTCCGAGCTAACTTTCAAGGCACCTATGTTCGGCCTCTGGATGCCGATGACTTGAGCCATGTTGTTCAGCAGCCCTGGGAGTCAGCCCGGCAATTTTGGAATCGGTTCTTGACCAAGAAAACAAGATCGTTGATTGTCCGGATGATGAGGCAATAAGCCGCTTTCAAGCACAACATTCAGGACGAATGGCTCGCTCGCCAACTCAGCCAATACAAGCCGAGAACAATGTCGGCCCTCACCTCTCTCATGACCCGCTTTTGCGCGGGCGAAGACAACTGGTTAGCTCGTAGAAGCAACCATCCGGACGACCCGGTCACCTCAGAGGTCTGGGACGGAAATGGGAAATCACGACACAACAAGAACAAGCGCCGGCGCAATAGCGGGAAAGCCGATGACACGGCAGTAAATGTCCGGTTCAGCAACTCAAAATCAGGAGATCCACGGCACCTCAGACAAGGCTGCCAACTGTTACGTCTTGAGCTTGCGTTGATTTTCCTCGAAGAGGAGAGGGTGATGCAGCGAGTGTAGCGTAAGTATTTCCCTCAGTTTTGAGAACCAAGGTATCAATCCAGTAGGAGGCTCCTCAAAAGTCACACGCACCTACACAAACAAACTGAGAACTCGCAACCAACGCAATAAAGGGGTTGTCAATCCCTTCACGGCCACTTACGAAAGTGAGATCTAATAAAGATAATATGATAAGATAAGTATATTTTTGGTATTTTATAATATAGATGCAAAAAGTAAAGATGCAAATAAAAGTAGATTCAAAGCAAATATGATAAGAGATAGACCCGGGGGGCATAGGTTACACTAGTGGCTTCTTTCAAGATAGCATAAGTATTACGGCGGGTGAACAAATTACTGTCAAGCAATTGATAGAAAAGCGCATAGTTATGAGATTATCTAGGCATGATCATGTATATAGGCATCACGTCCATAACAAGTAGATCGACTCCTGCCTGCATCTACTACTATTACTCCACACATCGACCGCTATCCAGCATGCATCTAGAGTATTAAGTTCATAAGAACAGACTAACGCATTAAGCAAGATGACATGATGTAGAGGGATAAACTCATGCAATATGATATAAACCCCATCTTGTTATCCTCGATGGCAACAATACAATACGTGCCTTGCAACCCTTTCTGTCACTGGGTAAGGACACCGCAAGATTGAACCCAAAGCTAAGCACTTCTCCCATGGCAAGAAAGACCAATCTAGTAGGCCAAACCAAACTGATAATTCGAAGAGACTTGCAAAGATAACTCAATCATAGATAAAAGAATTCAGAGAAGATTCAAATATTATTCATAGATAAACTTGATCATAAACCCACAATTCATCGGATCTCGACAAACACACCGCAAAAAGAGTTTACATTGAATAGATCTCTACAACAGAGGGGGAGAGCATTGTATTGAGATCCAAAAAGAGAGAAGAAGCCATCTAGCTAATAACTATGGACCCGTAGGTCTGTGGTAAACTACTCACAACTCATCGGAGGGGCAAGGATGTTGATGTAGAAGCCCTCCGTGGTCGATTCCCCCTCCGACAGAGCGCCGACGAAGGCTCCAAGATGGGATCTCGCGGATACAGAAGGTTACAGCAATGGAAATTGTGTTTCGTGGTGCCCGTGGATGTTTTCAGGGTACGTAGGTATATATAGGAGGAAGGAGTACGTCGGTGGCCGCCCGATGGGCCCACGAGACAGGGGGCGCGCCCTACAGGGGGGGCGCGGCCTCCTATCTCGTGGGGGCCTCGGCTGCTTCTTGACTTGCACTCCAAGCTCTCTGGATCACGTTCGTTCCAAAAATCACGCTCCCGAAGGTTTCATTCCGTTTGGATTCCGTTTGATATTCCTTTTCTTTGAAATACTAAAATAGGCAAAAAAACAGCAATACGGGTTGGGCCTCCAGTTAGTAGGTTAGTCCCAAAAATGATATAAATGTGTAAAATAAAGCCCATAAACATCCAAAAGGGGTAATATAATAGCATGGAACAATCAAAAATTATAGATACGTTGGAGACGTATCAAGCATCCCCAAGCTTAATTCCTGCTCGTCCTCGAGTAGGTAAATGATAAAAAGAAATTTTTGATGTGGAATGCTACCTAGCATAATTCTCAATGTAATTTTATTTATTGTGGCATGAATGTTCAGATCCAAATGATTCAAAATAAAAGCTTATAAAACATAAAAATAATAATGCTTCAAAGCATACTAACAAATAATCATGTCCTATCAAAATAACATAGCCAAAGAAAGCTTATCCCTACAAAATCATATGGTTAGGCCATGCTTCATTTTTATTACACAAAATACTCCCATTATGCACAACTCCGATGAAGAGCTGAGAAATTGTTTCATACTTTTTAACGCGCTTCAGCTTTTTCAACTCTTACGCAATACATGAGCGTAAGCCATGGACATAACACTATGGTGGTATATGGTGGTGGTTGTTGCTACCTCTTGAGCACTGTGTTGGATTTCCCCAAAGAGGAGAGGATGATGCAGCAAAGTAGCTGCTACGTCTCGAGCTTGCCTTGGTTTTCCCCGAAGAGGAGAGGATGATGCAGCACAGTAGCATAAGTATTTCCCTCAGTTTTTGAGAACCAAGGTATCAATATAGTAGGAGGTCACGCGCAAGTCCCTTGTACCTGCACAACACGATAGCAACTCGCAACCAACGCTTAGGGGTTGTCAATCCCTTCACGGTCACTTACGAGAGTGAGATCTGATAGAGATAATATTTTTGGTATTTTTGATAGATAGATGCAAAGTAAAAAGTAAAGGCAAAGTAAAAAACAAAGCAAGTAAATAAAGTGATATAGGTTGATATGATGAGAATAGACCCGGGGGCCATAGGTTTCACTAGTGGCTTCTCTCAAGAACATAAGTATTCTACGGTGGGTGAACAAATTACTGTTGAGCAATTGACAGAATCGAGCATAGTTATGAGTATATCTAGGCAATGATCATGTATATAGGCATCACGTCCATGACAAGTAGATCGAAACGATTCTGCATCTACTACTATTACTCCACTCATCGACCGCTATCTAGCATGCATCTAGAGTATTAAGTTAAAAACAGAGTAACGCCTTAAGCAAGATGACATGATGTAGAGGGATAAATTCATGCAATATGATAAAAAAAACCATCTTGTTATCCTCGATGGCAACAACACAATACGTGCCTTGCAACTCTTTCTGTCACTGGGAAAGGACACCACAAGATTGAACCCAAAGCCATGCACTTCTCCCATTGCAAGAACTACCAATCTAGTTGGCCAGACCAAACGGATAATTCGAAGAGACTTGCAAAGATAACTCAATCATACATAAAAGAATTCAGAAAGAATCAAATATTTTCCATAGATAATACTAGATCATAAACCCACAATTCATCGGTCTCAACAAACACACCGCAAAAATAAGATTACATCGAATAGATCTCCACAAGAGAGGGGAAGAACATTGTATTGAGATCCAAAAAGAGAGAAGAAGCCATCTAGCTACTAGCTATGGACCCGAAGGTCTGAATTAAACTACTCACACTTCATCAGAGGGGCTATGGTGATGATGTAGAAGCCCTCCGTGGTGGATGCCCCCTCTGGCGGAGCTCCGGAACAGGCCCCAAGATGGGATCTCGTGGATACAGAAGGTTGCGGCGGTAGAATTAGGTTTTTGGCTCCCCTTTTGATCATACGTGGATACGTAGGTATATATAGGAGGAAGGAGTACGTCGGTGGAGCTCCGAGGGGCCGACGAGGTAG
>NC_057810.1:668568390-668614855 GCF_018294505.1 Triticum aestivum | reverse complement strand
GTGACCTCCTCGGAAGCTTCTTGGAGTAGGGTCCAAGTCTCCTGGATCACGTTCGGTTGGAAAATCACGATCCCGAAGGTTTCATTCCTTTTGGACTCCATTTGATATTCTGTTTCTTCAAAATACTGAAAAAGGCAAAAAACAGCAATTCTGGGCTGGGCCTCCGGTTAATAGGTTAGTCCCAAAAGTAATATAAAAGTGAAAAATAAAGCCCAATATAGTCCAAAACAGTCGATAAAGTAGCATGGAGCAATCAAAAATTATAGATACGTTGGAGACGTATCAGTAGCGTAAGTATTTCCCTCAGTTTTTGAGAACCAAGGTATCAATCCAGTAGGAGACCACGCACAAGTCCCTCGTACCTACACAAGACGATAGCTACTAGCAACCAACGCGATTAGGGGTTGTCAACCCCTTCACGGTCACTTACGAGAGTGAGATCTAATAGAGATGATAAATAATATTTTTGGTATTTTTGATAGATAGATGCAAAGTGAAAAGTAACAAAGCAAGTAATAAAGCGATAGAGATTGATATGATGAGAATAGACCCGGGGGCCATAGGTTTCACTAGTGGCTTCTCTCAAGAGCATATGTATTCTACGGTGGGTGAACAAATTACTGTTGAGCAATTGACAGAATTGAGCATAGTTATGAGTATATCTAGGTATTATCATGTATATAGGCATCACGTCCGAGACAAGTAGATCGAAACGATTCTGCATCTACTACTATTACTCCACTCATCGACCGCTATCCAGCATGCATCTAGAGTATTAAGTTAAAAACCGAGTAATGCCTTAAGCAAGATGACATGATGTGGAGGGATAAATTCATGCAATATGATAAAAAAACCATCTTGTTATCCTCGATGGCAACAATACAATATGTGCCTTGCTGCCTCTTCTGTCACTGGGAAAGGACACCACAAGATTGAACCCAAAGCTAAGCACTTCTCCCATTGCAAGAACTACCAATCTAGTTGGCCAAACCAAACAGATAATTCGAAGAGACTTGCAAAGATAACTCAATCATACATAAAAGAATGCAGAGAAGATTCAAATATTGTTCATAGATAAACTGGATCATAAACCCACAATTCATCGGTCTCAACAAACACACCGCAAAAAGAAGAAGATTGCATCTAATAGATCTCCACGAGAGAGGGGGAGAACATTGTATTGAGATCCAAAAAGAGAGAAGAAGCCATCTAGCTACTAGCTATGGACCCGAAGGTCTGAAGTAAACTACTCACACTTCATCGGAGGGGCTATGGTGTTGATGTGGAAGCCCTCCGTGGTGGATGCCCCCTCCAGCGGAGCTCCGGAACAGGCCCCAAGATGGAATCTCGTCGATACAGAAGGTTGCGGCGGTGGAATTAGGTTTCTGGCTCCTGTTCTGATCGTTTGGGGATACGTAGGTATATATAGGAGGAAGGAGTACGTCGGTGGAGCAACAGGGGGGCCACGAGGCAGGGGGGCGCCCTGGGGGGGCGCCCCCCACCTTCGTGACCGCATCTGTTACGTCTTGGAGTAGGTTCCAAGTCTCCTGGATGACATTCGGTGAGAAAATCACGTTCCCGAAGGTTTCATTCCGTTTGATATTCTGTTTCTTCGAAACACTGAAATAGGCAAAAAAACAGCAATGTTGGGCTGGGCCTCCGATTAATAGGTTAGTCCCAAAAATAATATAAAAGTGGAAAATAAAGCCCAATATAGTCCAAAACAGTAGATAAAGTAGCATGGAGCAATCAAAAATTATGGATACGTTGGAGACGTATCATGCATCCCCAAGCTTAATTCCTGCTCGTCCTCGAGTAGGTAAATGATAAAAAAAAGAATTTTTGATGCGGAGTGATACTTTGGCATAATTTCAATGTAAATCTTCTTAATTGTGGCATGAATATTCAGATCCAAAAGATTCAAGACAAAAGTTCATATTGACACAAAAATAATAATACTTCAAGCATACTAATCAAAGCAATCATGTCTTCTCAAAATAGCATGGCAAAAGAAAGTTCATCCCTACAATATCATATAATTAGGCTATGCTTCATTTTCGTCACACAAAGATGTTCCCAACTTCTATACCCCCGATGACAAGCCAAGCAATTGTTTCATACTTAAATAATCTCAAACTTTTTCAACCTTCACGCAATACATGAGCGTGAGCCATTGATATAGCACTATGGGTGGAATAGAATATGATGATGGGGATTGTGTGGAGAAGACAAAAAAAAGTCTCACATTGACGAGGATAATCAACGGGCTATGGAGATGTCCATCAATTGATGTCAACATGAGGAGTAGGGATTGCCATGCAATGGATGCAATAGAGCTATGAATGCTCAACAAAAGAAAACTAGTGTGTGTGCATCCAACTCGCTTGCTCACGAAGACCCAGGGCATTTGAGGAAGCCCATCGTAGGAATATACAAGCCAAGTTCTATAATGAAAAATTCCCACTAGTATAAAAAGACAACTTATGAGACTCACTACATGAAGAACAAGGTGCTACTCTGAAGAACAATATATGAGACTCACTACATGAAGAACAAGGTGCTACTTTGAAGCACAAGTGTGGAAAAGAGATAGTAGCATTGCCCTTTTTTATTTTTATTTTTTTTATTTTTTTGGCCCTTTTTTTTGTTGGGGAACGTAGCAGAAATTCAAAATTTTCCTACGTGTCACCAAGATCTATCTATGGAGAGACCAGCAACGAGTAGAAAGAGAGTGCATCTACATACCCTTGTAGATCGCTAAGCGGAAGCGTTCAAGTGAACGGGGTTGATGGAGTCATACTCGTCGTGATTTAGATCACCGATGATCAAGTGCCGAACGCACGGCACCTCCGCGTTCAACACACGTACATCCCGGTGACGTCTCCCACGCCTTGATCCAGCAAGGAGAGAGGGAGAGGTTGAGGAAGACTCCATCCAGCAGCAGCACAACGGCGTGGTGGTGGTGGAGGAGCGTGGCAATCCAGCAGGGCTTCGCCAAGCACCATGGGAGAGGAGGAGGAGGGAGAGGGGCAGGGCTGCACCAACGAGAGATCAAATCGCGTGTTATGGGCAGCCCCATGCCTCAATATATATAGGGGGGAAGGGGGCTGCGCCCCCTTTAGGGTTTTCCCACCCCCTAGGGGCGGCGGCCAGCCCTAGATGGGTTTTGGGGTGCGGCCAAGAGGGGGGGGGAGTCCATCCTCCCCAAGGCACCTCGGAGGTGCCTTCCCCCTTGAGGACTCTTCCCTCTAGGGTTCCCTAGGCGCATGGGCCTCTTGGGGATGGTGCCCTTGGCCCATGTGGGCCAAGGCGCACCCCCTACAGCCCATGTGGCCCCCCGAGGCAGGTGGCCCCACCCGGTGGGCCCCCGGGACCCTTCCGGTGGTCCCGGTACAATACCGATGACCCCGAAACTTGTCCCGATGGCCGAAACAGGACTTCCTATATATAAATCTTTACCTCCGGACCATTCCGGAACTCCTCGTGACGTCCGGGATCTCATCCGGGACTCCGAACAACATTCGGTTACCACATACAAGCTTCCTTTATAACCCTAGCGTCATCGAACCTTAAGTGTGTAGACCCTACGGGTTCGGGAGACATGCAGACATGACCGAGACGTTCTCCGGTCAATAACCAACAGCGGGATCTGGATACCCATGTTGGCTCCCACATGTTCCACGATGATCTCATCGGATGAACCACGATGTCAAGGACTCAATCGATCCCGTATACAATTCCCTTTGTCTAGCGGTATGTTACTTGCCCGAGATTCGATCGTCGGTATACCGATACCTTGTTCAATCTCGTTACCGGCAAGTCACTTTACTCGTTCCGTAACACATCATCCCGTGATCAACTCCTTGGTCACATTGCGCATATGATGATGTCCTACCGAGTGGGCCCAGAGATACCTCTCCGTTTACACGGAGTGACAAATCCCAGTCTCGATCCGCATAAAACACTAGATACTTTCGGAGATACCTGTAGTGCATCTTTATAGTCACCCAGTTACGTTGTGACGTTTGATACACCCAAAGCACTCCTACGGTATCCAGGAGTTACACGATCTCATGGTCAAAGGAAGAGATACTTGACATTGGCAAAGCTCTAGCAAATGAACTACACGATCTTTTGTGCTAGTCTTAGGATTGGGTCTTGTCCATCACATCATTCTCCTAATGATGTGATCCCGTTATCAACGACATCCAATGTCCATAGCCAGGAAACCATGACTATCTGTTGATCACAACGAGCTAGTCAACTAGAGGCTCACTAGGGACATATTGTGGTCTATGTATTCACACGTGTATTACGATTTCCGGATAATATAGTTATAGCATGAATAAAAGAAAATTATCATGAACAAGGAAATATAATAATAATATTTTTATTATTGCCTCTAGGGCATATTTCCAACAGTCTCCCACTTGCACTAGAGTCAATAATCTAGTTCACATCGCCATGTGATTAACACTCACAGGTCACATCGCCATGTGACTAATACCCAAGAGTTTACTAGAGTCAGTAGTCTAGTTCACATCACTATGTGATTAACACTCAATGAGTTTTATGTTTGATCATGTTGCTTGTGAGAGAGGTTTTAGTCAATGGGTCTGAACCTTTCAGATCCGTGTGTGCTTTACAAATCTTTATGTCATCTCCTAGATGCAGCTACCACGCTCTATTTGGAGCTATTCCAAATAACTGTTCTACTTGGAGCTATTCTAAATTGTTACTCCATTATATGTATCCGGTCTCTCTACTCAGAGCTATCCGGATAGGTGTTAAGCTTGCATCGACATAACCCTTTACGACGAACTCTTTTACCACCTCCATAATCGAGAAAATTCCTTAGTCCACTAGTTACTAAGGATAACTTTGACCGCTGTCCTGTGAGCCATTCTTGGATCACTCTTGTACCCCTTGACTGACTCATGGCAAGGCACACTTCAGGTGCGGTACACTGCATAGCATACTGAAGAGCCTACGTCTTAAGCATAAGGGACGACCTTCGTCCTTTCTCTCTATTCTGCCGTGGTCGAGCTTTAAGTCTTAACTTCGTACCTTACAACTCAGGCAAGAACTCCTTCTTTGACTGGTCCATCTTGAACACCTTCAAGATCATGTCAAGGTATGTGCTCATTTGAAAGTATTATTAAGCATTTTGATCTATCTTATAGATCTTGATGCTTATTGTTCAAGTAGCCTAATCCAGGTTTTCCATTGAAAAACACCTTTCAAATAACCCTATATGCTTTCTAGAAATTCTACATCATTTCTGATCAACATATACTCATCAGAAATTCTATAGTGCTCCCACTCACTTCTTTGGAAATACAAGTTTCTCGTAAACTTTGTACAAACCCAAAATCTTTGATCATCATCAAAGCACACATTCCAACTCCGAGATGCTCACTCCAGTCCTTAGAAGGATTGCTGGAGATTTGCATACTTATTAGCATCTTTCGGGATTGACAAAACCTTCCGGTTGTATCATATACAACCTTTCCTCATTAAAATCATCGAGGAAACAATGTTTTTTGACATCCTATCTGCAAGATTTCATAAATAATGCAGTAATCGCTAATATAATTCCAACAGACTCTTAGCATCGCTACGAGTGAGAAAATCTCATCGTAGTCAACTCCTTGAACTTGTCGGAAAACATCTTAACGACAAGTCGAGCTTTCTTAATGGTGACATTTACCATCATTGTCCGTCTTCCTTTTGAAATCCATCTGTACTCATTTGCCTTACGACCATCGAGCCGTTCTGCCAAAGTCTACACTTTGTTTTCATACATGGATCCTTTCTCGGATTTTATGGCCTCAAGCCATTTATCGGAATCTGGGCCCACCATCGCTTCTCCATAGCTCGTAGGTTCATTGTTGTTTAGCAACATGACCTTCAAGACAGGATTACGTACCACTCTGAAGTAGTACGTATCCTTGTCATCCCACGAGGTTTGGTAGTGACTTGATCCGAAGTTTCATGATCAATATCATAAGCTTCCACTTCAATTGGTGTAGGTGCCACAGGAACAACTTCCTGTGCCCTGCCACACACTAGTTGAAGAGACGGTTCAATAACCTCATCAAGTTTCCACCATCCTCCCACTCAATTCTTTCGAGAGAAACTTTTCCTCGAGAAAGGACCTGATTCTAGAAACAATCCCTTATTGCTTTCGGATCTGAGACAGGAGGTATACCCAACTGTTTTGGGTGTCCTATGAAGATGCATTTTGTCCGCTTTGGGTTCGAGCTTATCAAGCTGAAACTTTTTCACATAAGCGTCGCAGCCCCAAACCTTTAAGAAACGACAACTTAGGTTTCTCTAAACCATAATTCAAACGGTGTCGTCTCAATGGAATTACGCGGTGCCCTATTTAAAGTGAATGTGGTTGTCTCTAATGCCTAACCCATGAACGATAGTGGTAATTCGATAAGAGACATCATGGTACGCACCATATCCAATAGGGTGCAACTATGATGTTCGGACACACCATCATATTATGGTGTTCCAGGCGGTATTAATTGCGAAACAATTTCCACAATGTCTTAATTGTGTGCCAAAACTCGTAACTCAGATATTCATCTCTATGATCATATCATAGACATTTTATCCTCTTGTCACAATGATCTGCTACTTCACTCTGAAATTACTTGAACCATTCAATAATTCAGACTTGTGTTTCATCAAGTAAATATTCTCAACATCTACTCGAATCATCTGTGAAGAACATAACGATATTAACTGCATGCCTCAGCACTCATTGGACTACACACATCAAAATGTGTTGCTTCCAACAAGTTGCTATCTTGTTCCATTTTACTGAAACCGAGGCTTTTCAGTCATCTTGCCTATCTGGTATGATTTGCATATCTCAAGTGATCCAAAACGATCCATTTGCACGGAGCTTCTTTATGCATATATACCAATAGACATGGTTCGCATGTCTCAAACTTTTCAAAAACGAGTGAGTCCAAAGATCCATCAACATGGAGCTTCTTCATGCGTTTTATACCATTATGACTTACATGGCAGTGCCACAAGTAAGTGGTACTATCATTACTATCTTATATCTTTTGGCATGAAAATGTGTATCACTACGACCGAGATTCAATAAACCATTCCTTTAGGTGCAAGAGCACTTATTCAGGTTTAATACTAATCTTGATGGTAGAGGGAGCATGCGATGTTAGATCACATCAAACTTGGAAACACTTCCAACACGTATCGTCAGCTCACCTTTAGCTAGTCTCCGTTTTATTCCGTAGCTTTTATTTCGAGTTACTAACACTTAGCAACCGAACCGGTATCTAATACCCTGGTGCTACTAGGAGTACTAGTAAAGTACACATTTAACATAATGTATATCCAATATACTTCTATCGACCTTGCCAGCCTTCTCATCTACCAAGTATCTAGGGTAATCTTGCTCCAGTGGTTGTTCCCCTTATTACAGAAGCACTTAGTCTCGGGTTTGGGTTCAACCTCGGGTTTCTTCATTAGTGCAGCAGCTGATTTGCCGTTTCATGAAGTATCCCTTCTTTCCCTTGCCCTTCTTGAAACTAGTGGTTTCATCAACCATCAACAATTGATGCTCCTTCTTGATTTCTACTTTCGCGGTGTCAAACATCGCGAATACCTCAAGGATCATCATCTCTATCCTTGATATGTTATAGTTCATCACGAAGCTCTAGCAGCTTGGTGGCAATGACTTTGGGGAAACATCACTATCTCATCTGGAAGATCAACTCCCACTCGATTCAAGTGATTGTTGCACTCAGACAATCTGAGCACAAGCTCAACGATAGAGCTTTTCTCCCTTAGTTTGCAAGTTAAGAAGATCGTCGGAGGTCTTATACCTCTTGACGTGGGCACGAGCCTGAAATCCCAATTTCAGCCCTCGAAACATCTCATATGTTCCGCGACGTTTCGAAAACGTCTTTGGTGCCTCTACTTAAACCATTTAACTGAACTATCACGTAGTTATCAAAACGTGTATGTTCGATGTTTGAAACATCCACAAACGACATTTGGGGTTTAGCACACTAAGCGGTGCATTAAGGACATAAGCTATGTACTGTCTGCATAATTGCTACTTTCAACTTTCAACTATATTTTCTCTAGGAACATATCTAAAACAGTAGAACTAAAGCGCGAGCTACGACATAATTTTTAAAAGGTCTTTTGACTATGTTCAAGATAATTAAGCTCATCTTATGAACTCCCACTCAGATAGACATCCCTCTAGTCATCTAAGTGATTACATGATCCGAGTCAACTAGCCCGTGTCCGATCATCACGTGAGACGGACTAGTCATCATCGGTGAACATCTTCATGTTGATCGTATCTACCATACGACTCATGCTCGACCTTTCGGTCTCCGTGTTCCGAGGCCATGTCTGCACATGCTAGGCTCGTCAAGTTAACCCTAAGTGTTTTCGCTGTGTAAAACTGTCTTACACCCGTTGTATGTGAACGTAAGAATCCATCACACCCGATCATCACATGGTGCTTAGAAGCGACGAACTGTAGCAACGGTGCACAGTTAGGGGAGAACACTTCTTGAAATTTTGTAAGGGATCATCTTATTTACTACCGTCGTCCTAAGTAAACAAGATGCATAAACATGATAAACATCACATGCAATCAAATAGTGACATGATATGGCCAATATCATTTTGCTCCTTTTGATCTTCATCTTCGGGGCTCCATGATCATCTTGTCACCGGCTTGACACCATGATCTCCATCATCATGATCTCCATCATCGTGTCTTCATGAAGTTGTCACGCCAATGACTACTTCTACTTCTATGACTAACACGTTTAGCAATAAAGTGAAGTAAGTTACATGGCGTTCTTCAATGACACGCAGGTCATACAAAAAATAAAGACAACTCCTATGGCTCCTGCCGGTTGTCATACTCATCGACATGCAAGTCGTGAATCCTATTACAAGAACATGATCAATCTCATACATCACATATATCATTCATCACATCCTTTTGGCCATATCACATCACATAGCATACCCTGCAAAAACAAGTTAGACGTCCTCTAATTGTTGTTTGCATGTTTTACGTGGCTGCTATGGGTTTCTAGCAAGAACGTTTCTTACCTACGCAAAACCACAACGTGATATGCCAATTGCTATTTACCCTTCATAAGGACCCTTTTCATCGAATCCGTTCCGACTAAAGTGGGAGAGACTGGCACCCGCTAGCCACCTTATGCACCAAGTGCATGTCAATCGGTGGAACCTGTCTCACGTAAGAGTACGTGTAAGGTCGGTCCGGGCCGCTTCATCCCACAATACCGTCGAAACAAGATTGGACTAGTAACGGTAAGCATATTGAACAACATCAACGCCCACAACTACTTTGTGTTCTACTCGTGCAAAGAATCTACGCAATAGACCTAGCTCATGATGCCACTGTTGGGGAATGTAGCAGAAATTCAAAATTTTCCTACGTGTCACCAAGATCTATCTATGGAGAGACCAGCAACGAGTAGAAAGAGAGTGCATCTACATACCCTTGTAGATCGCTAAGCGGAAGCGTTCAAGTGAACGGGGTTGATGGAGTCGTAGTCGTCGTGATTCAGATCACCGATGATCAAGTGCCGAACGCACGGCACCTCCGCGTTCAACACACGTACAGCCCAGTGACGTCTCCCACGCCTTGATCCAGCAAGGAGAGAGGGAGAGGTTGAGGAAGACTCCATCCAGCAGCAGCACAACGGCGTGGTGGTGGTGGAGGAGCGTGGCAATCCAGCAGGGCTTCGCCAAGCACCATGGGAGAGGAGGAGGAGGGAGAGGGGCAGGGCTGCACCAACGAGAGATCAAATCGCGTGTTATGGGCAGCCCCATGCCTCAATATATATAGGGGGGAAGGGGTTTGCGCCCCCTTTAGGGTTTTCCCACCCCCTAGGGGCGGCGGCCAGCCCTAGATGGGTTTTGGGGTGCGGCCAAGAGGGGGGGAGTCCATCCTCCCCAAGGCACCTCGGAGGTGCCTTCCCCCTTGAGGACTCTTCCCTCTAGGGTTCCCTAGGCGCATGGGCCTCTTGGGGCTGGTGCCCTTGGCCCATGTGGGCCAAGGCGCACCCCCTACTGCCCATGTGGCCCCCCGGGGCAGGTGGCCCCACCCGGTGGGCCCCCGGGACCCTTCCGGTGGTCCCGGTACAATACCGATGACCCCGAAACTTGTCCCGATGGCCGAAACAGGACTTCCTATATATAAATCTTTACCTCCGGACCATTCCGGAACTCCTCGTGACGTCCGGGATCTCATCCGGGACTCCGAACAACATTCGGTTACCACATACAAGCTTCCTTTATAACCCTAGCGTCATCGAACCTTAAGTGTGTAGACCCTACGGGTTCGGGAGACATGCAGACATGACCGAGACGTTCTCCGGTCAATAACCAACAGCGGGATCTGGATACCCATGTTGGCTCCCACATGTTCCACGATGATCTCATCGGATGAACCACGATGTCAAGGACTCAATCGATCCCGTATACAATTCCCTTTGTCTAGTGGTATTTTACTTGCCCGAGATTCGATCGTCGGTATACCGATACCTTGTTCAATCTCGTTACCGGCAAGTCACTTTACTCGTTCCGTAACACATCATCCCGTGATCAACTCCTTGGTCACATTGCGCATATGATGATGTCCTACCGAGTGGGCCCAGAGATACCTCTCCGTTTACACGGAGTGACAAATCCCAGTCTCGATCCGCATAAAACACTAGATACTTTCGGAGATACCTGTAGTGCATCTTTATAGTCACCCAGTTACGTTGTGACGTTTGATACACCCAAAGCACTCCTACGGTATCCAGGAGTTACACGATCTCATGGTCAAAGGAAGAGATACTTGACATTGGCAAAGCTCTAGCAAATGAACTACACGATCTTTTGTGCTAGTCTTAGGATTGGGTCTTGTCCATCACATCATTCTCCTAATGATGTGATCCCGTTATCAACGACATCCAATGTCCATAGCCAGGAAACCATGACTATCTGTTGATCACAACGAGCTAGTCAACTAGAGGCTCACTAGGGACATATTGTGGTCTATGTATTCACACGTGTATTACGATTTCCGGATAATACAGTTATAGCATGAATAAAAAACAATTATCATGAACAAGGAAATATAATAATAATACTTTTATTATTGCCTCTAGGGCATATTTCCAACATTTTTTTCTTTTTTGGCCTTTCTCCTTTTTTTTATTTGGGCAATGCTCTAATAATGTTGATCATCACACTTCTATTGATTACAACATAAGGATTACATCTCGAAACTTAGAACAAGATATGACTCTATATGAATGCCACCGGCGGTGTACCGGAATGGTGCAATGAATCAAGAGTGACATGTATGAAAAATAATGCATGGTGGCTTTGCCACAAATACGATGTCAACTACATGATCATGCAATGGCAATATGACAAAAGTAATGTATGTCATGATGATGATGATGGAAGTTGCATGGCAATATATCTCGGAATGGCTATGGAAATGCCATGATAGGTAGGTATGGTGGCTGTTTTGAGGAAGATATAAGGAGGTTTATGTGTGATAGAGCATATCGTATCACGGGGTTTGGATGCACCGGTGAAGTTTGCACCAACTCTCAAGGTGAGAAAAGGCAATGCACGGTACCGAAGAGGCTAGCAAAGGTGGAAAGGTGAGAGTGCGTATAATCCATGGACTCAACATTAGTCAAAAGAACTCATATACTTATTGCAAAAATTTAAAAGTCATCAAAAATCAAGCACTACGCGCATGCTCCTAGGGGGATAGATTGGTAGGAAAACACCATCGCTCGTCCCCGACTGCCACTCATAAGGATGCACAAGCCAGGTACACTTCATGTTTCAAATTTGTTACACAACTTTAACCATACGTGCATGCTACGGGACTTGCAAACTTCAACACAAGCATTTCTCAAATTCATAATTACTCAACTAGCACGACTTTGGTATTATCACCTCCATGTCTCAAAACAATTATCAAGCATCAAATTTATCTTGGTATTCAATTCACTCAAAAGAAAGTTTCACATATCTTGAATACCAAGTATATTAACATTAAGCAAATTACCATGCTATTAATGACTCTCAAAATAATCTAAGTGAAGCATGAGAGATCAATAGTTTCTTTAAAACAAATCCACCACCGTGCTCTAAAATATCTAAGTGAAGTACTAGAGCAAAAATTATCACGCTCAAAAGATATAAATGAAGCACAATGAGCAAAACTATTAAGCTCAAAAGATATAAGTGAAGCACATAGAGTATTCTAACATATTCCAATTCATGTATGGCTCTCTCAAAAGGTGTGTACATCAAGGATGATTGTGGTAAACTAACAAGCAAAGACGCAAATGATACAAGACGCTCCAAGAAAAACACATATCATGTGGTGAATAAAAATATAGCTCCAAGTAAATTACCGATGGAAGTGGACGAAAGAGGGGATGCCTTCCGGGGCATCCCCAAGCTTTGACTTTTTGGTGTCCTTGGATTATCTTGGGGGTGCCATGGTCATCCCCAAGCTTAGGCTCTTGACACTCCTTGTTCCATAATCCATCAAAAGAATTCACCCAAAACTTGAAAACTTCACAACACAAAACTCAACATAAATCTCGTGAGCTCCGTTAGAGAAAGAAAACAAAGAACTACTTCAAGGTACTGTAATGAACTCATTATTTATTTATATTGGTGTTAAACCTACTGTATTCCAACTTCTCTATGGATTATAAACTATTTTACTAGCCATAGAGTCATCAAAATAAGCAAACAACACACGAAAAACAGAATCTGTCAAAAACAGAACAGTCTGTAGTAATCTGTAACTAACGCAAACTTCTGGAACTCTAAAACTCCTACAAAAATAGGAAGTCCTGTACAATTTCTTTATTGATCAGCATCAAAAAGAATCAACGCAAAAGCACGTTCCTGTGATTTAACAAAATTATATTCGTGCGTGCAAAGTTTCTGTTTTTCAGCAGAATCAAATCAACTATCATCGTAGGTTATCCTATAGGTTCTACTTGGCACAAACACTAATTAAAACATAAAACCACATCCAAACAGAGGCTAGATGGATTATTTATTCCTAAACAGAAGCAAAAACAAAAAAACAAAAATAAAATTGGGTTGCCTCCCAACAAGCGCTATTGTTTAACGCCCCTAGCTAGGCATAAAAGCAAGGATAGATCTAGGTATTGCCATCTTTGGTAGGCAATCCATAAGTGGCTCTCATGATAAATTCATATGGTAATTTTATTTTCTTTCTAGGTAAGTGTTCCATGCCCTTCTTCAAGGGAAATTGGAATCTAATATTCCCTTCCTTCATATCAATAATTGCACCAATCGTTCTAAGGAAAGGTCTACCAAGAATAATAGGACATGAAGGATTGCAATCTATATCAAGAACTATAAAATCTACGGGCACATAATTCCTATTGGCAACAATAAGAATATCACTAATTCTTCCCATAGGCTTTTTAATAGTGGAATCCGCAAGATGCAAGTTTAGAGAGCAATCATCAAAGTCACGAAAATCTAGCAAATCACATAAAGTTTTGGGAATAGTAGAGACACTAGCACCCAAATCACACAAAGCATGAAACTCATAATCTTTAATTTTAATTTTAATAGTAGGTTCCAACTCATCATAGAGTTTTCTAGGTATAGAAACTTTCAACTCAAGTTTTTCTTCATAAGATTGCATCAATGCATCAACAATGTGTTCGGTAAAGGCCTTATTTTGACTATAAGCATGAGGAGAATCTAGCACGGATTGCAACAAGGAAATACAACCAATTAAAGAGCAACTTTCATAATTAAATTCCTTGAGATCCAAAATAGTGGGTTTAGCAACATCTAGGTTTTTATTTCTTTCAATCCCACTTTTATCAAATTCATCATCAAGATCTAGAAACTCCAAATTCTTAGAACGCCTTCTAGGTAAAGGAAGATCATATTCAGTTTCATCAAGATTCATATTGCAAAACAAAGATTTAATAGGGGACACATCAATAACTTTTAGATCTTCATCTTGATTTTCATAGGAATTGGAAGAACACGCTTTAAAAAAGGCATCTTTGGAAGCAGGCATCCTAGCGGTTCTTTCTTTGCACTCATCAATGGAAATTCTCATGGATTTGAGAGACTCATTGATATCATGCTTAGGAGGAATAGATCTAAGCTTTAAAGAATCAATTTCAAGAGAAATTCTATCAACGTTCCTAGCCAAATCATCAACTTTAAGCAATTTCTCTTCAAGCAAAGCATTAAAATTCTTTTGTGAATTCGTAAACTCTTTCACACTATTCTCAAATCCAGAGGGCATCTTATTAAAATTTCCATAAGAGTTGTTGCAGGAATTTCCATAATTATTAGAAGGATTACTAGGATAAGGCCTAGGAAAATTCCCTCTATACGCGTTGTTTCCAAAACTATTCCTACCAACAAAATTCACATCCATAGATTCATTATTATTCTCAAGCAAAGTAGACAAAGGCATATCATTGGGATCAAGAGAGTATTTTTAGGAGCAAACATCTTCATAAGTTCATCCATCTTTTCACTCAAAACATTGATTTCTTCTATAGCATGCACTTTTTTACTAGAAGATCATTCGGTGTGCCATTGAGAATAATTAGCCATAATATTATCAAGCAATTTTAGCATCTCCTAACGTAATTTCCATAAACGTGCCTCCCGCGGCCGAATCTAAAAGATTTCTAGAAGCAAAATTCAATCCGGCATAAAAAATTTGTATGATTATCCATAAATTCAAACCGTGAGTAGGGCAATTGCGAAGCATCAATTTCATTCTTTCCCAAGATTGGGAAACATGCTCATGATCAAGTTGTTTAAAATTCATAATATCGTTCCTAAGAATGATGATCTTAGCGGGAGGAAAATACTTAGAGATAAAAGCATCTTTGCACTTGTTCCAAGAATCAATACTATTTTTAGGCAAAGACGAAAACCAAACTTTAGCACGATCTCTAAGTGAAAACGGAAATAACTTCAATTTGACAATATTGTTATCCGTATCTTTCTTCTTTTGCATATCACACAAATCAACAAAGTTGTTTAGATGAGTAGCGGCATCTTCACTAGGAAGGCCGGTGAAATGATCTTTCATAACAAGATTCAGCAAAGCGTATTGATTTCACAGGACTCATCATTATTAAGAGGAGCAATCGGAGTACTAAGGAAATCATTATTGTTGGTATTCGAGAAATCACACAATTTGGTATTATCTTGTGCCATGGCAACAAGTAATCCAACACACAAGCAAACAGAAAGGCAATGGGAAAAGGCAAACGGAAAGAGAGTAGGAGATTGGGAAAGAGAGGGCGAATAAAACGGCAAGGGTGAAGTGGGGGAGAGTAAAACGAGAGGCAAATGGCAAATAATGTAATGCGAGAGATAGGGATTGTGATAGGTACTTGGTATGGTTGACTTGCTTGCATTCGCCTCCCCGGCAACGGCGCCAGAAATTCTTCTTGCTACCTCTTGAGCACTGCGTTGGATTTCCCCGAAGAGGAGAGGATGATGCAGCAAAGTAGCGTAAGTATTTCCCTCAGTTTTTGAGAACCAAGGTATCAATCCAGTAGGAGACCACGCACAAGTCCCTCGTACCTACACAAAACGATAGCTACTCGCAACCAACGCGATTAGGGGTTGTCAATCCCTTCATGGTCACTTACGAGAGTGAGATTTGATAGAGATGATAAATAATTTTTTTGGTATTTTTGATAGATAGATGCAAAGTGAGAGTAACAAAGCAAGTAATAAAGCGATAGAGATTGATATGATGAGAATAGACCCGGGGGCCATAGGTTTCACTAGTGGCTTCTCTCAAGAGCATAAGCTTACTACGGTGGGTGAACAAATTACTGTTGAGCAATTGACAGAATTGAGCATAGTTATGAGTATATCTAGGTATGATCATGTATATAGGCATCACGTCCGAGACAAGTAGATCGAAACGATTCTGCATCTACTACTATTACTCCACTCATCGACTGCTATCCAGCATGCATCTAGAGTATTAAGTTAAAAACAGAGTAACGCCTTAAGCAAGATGACATGATGTAGAGGGATAAATTCATGCAATATGATAAAAAAAACCATCTTGTTATCCTCGATGGCAACAATATAATATGTGCCTTGCTGCCCCTTCTGTCACTGGGAAAGGACAATGCAAGATTGAACCCAAAGCTAAGCATTTCTCCCATTGCAAGAACTACCAATCTACTTGGCCAAACCAAACCGATAATTCGAAGAGACTTGCAAAGATAACTCAATCATACATAAAAGTATTCAGAGAAGATTCAAATATTGTTCATAGATAAACTAGATCATAAACCCACAATTCATCGGTCTCAACAAACACACCGCAAAAAGAAGAAGAAGAACACACCGCAATGAATCAACAGCGACATGTATGAAAATTATGAAGGTGGCCTTGCCACAAATACGATGTCAACTACATGATCATGCAAAGAGCAATATGACAATAATGGAACGTGTCATAATAAACGGAACGGTGGAAAGTTGCATGGCAATATATCTCAGAATGGCTATGGAAATGCCATAATAGGTAGGTATGGTGGCTGTTTTGAGGAAGGTAAATAAGGGGTTTATGATACCAACGGAAGTTGCGCGGTAATAATAAAGGCTAGCAACGTAAAAAGAATGAGTGTGCCTATGTCCATGGACTCACATTAGTCAAAAGAGAACTCATATACTTGTTGCAAAAGCCTACTTAGCCCTCGAAGCAAAGTACTACTATGCATGCCCCAAGAGGGATAGATTGGTAGGAAAAGACCATCGCTCGTCCCCGACTGCCACTCATAAGGAAGACACTCAAAAGAGCACCTCATGCAACAAATTTGTCACACAACTTTTACCATACGTGCATGCTACGGGACTTGCCAACTTCAACAAAAGTATTTCTCAATTTCATAATTACCCACTAGCATGACCCTAACATTACTACCTTTATATCTCAAAACAATTATCAAGAATCAAGTTGATCATAGCATCCAATTCTTTTCCTATGATAGTTTTTATTATACCCAACTTGGATGCTCATCATTCTAGGACCAACTTTATGACCATAGCAAATAACATGCTGTTCTAAAATACTCTCAAAAAGATATAAGTGAAGCATGAGAGACTAGCAATTTCTTAAAAATTAAGACACCACCGTGCTCTAAAAGATATAAGTGAAGCACTAGAGCAAAAACTATCAAGCTCAAAAGATATAAGTGAAGCACATAGAGTATTCTAGCAAATTCTAATCAAATAGGCTTCTCCCAAAATGTGTGTACAGCAAGGATGATTGTGGTAAACTAAAAAGAAAGACTAATATAATACACGACGCTCCAAGCAAAACACATATCATGTGGCGAATAAAAATATAGCTCCAAGTAAAGTTACCAATGGACGAAGACGAAAGAGGGGATGACTTCCCTGGGCATCCCCAAGCTTAGGCTTTTGGCTATCCTTGAATATCTTGGGGTTCCATGGGCATCCCCAAGCTTAGGCTCTTGCCACTCCTTATTCCATAATCCATAAAAGCTTTACCCGAAACTTGAAAACTTCACAACACAAAACTCAACAGGAAATCTTATAAGCTCCGTTAGTGAAAGAAAACAAAACCACCACATAAGGTACTGCAATGAACTCATTCTTTATTTATTTTGGTATTAAACCTACTGTATTCCAACTTCCTTATGGTTTATAAACTAATTTACTAGCCATAGATGCATTGAAATAAGCAAACAACACACGAAAAACAGAATCTGCCAAAAACAGAACAGTCTGTAGCAATCTGTAACTAATGCAAACTTCTGGAAATCTAAAACACCTACCAAAATAGGAAGTCTTGGAAAATTTGTTTATTGAACATCAGCAAAAAGAATCAACGCAAAATCACGTTCCTGTGATTTAACAAAATTATATTCGTGCGTGCAAATTTTCTGTTTTTCAGCAGAATCAAATCAACTATCATCGTAGGTTATCCTATAGGTTCTACTTGGCACAAACACTAATTAAAAGATAAAAACACATCTAAACAGAAGGTAGATGCAAGATTTATTACTAAAAAGGAGCAAAAACAAAAAAACATAAAGAAAAATTGGGTTGCTTCCCAACTAGCGCTATCGTTTAACGCCCCTAGCTAGGCATAAAAGCGAAGATAGATCTAAGTAGTGCCATCTTTGGCACTAGATTCGTAAGTAGCACGCATGATTGATTCATAAGGTAATTTGACTTTGTTTCTTGGAAAGTGCTCCATGCCTTTCTTTAATGGAAATTGGAATCTAATATTCCCTTCCTTCATATCAATAACCGCACCAATCGTTCTAAGGAAAGGTCTACCAAGAATAATAGGGCAAAAAAGGTTGCAATCTATATCAAGAACTATAAAATCTACGGGCACCAAATTTCTATAAGCATGAGGAGAATTAACAACGGATTGCAACTAGGAAATACAACCTTTTAAAGAACAATTATCATAGTCAAATTCCTTGAAATCCGAGATACTAGGTTCAATATTATTGGAAGTTGAGGATTCTCCAATCTCACTTTTACCAAATTTAGCATTAAGATCTAAAGACTCCGAATTCTTGGGACGCCTTCTAGGCAAAGTTGATTCATCATCAGTCCCATAATCATCAAAACTCATATTGCAAAACGTAGATCTAATAGGAGACGCATCAATAGGAAACTAGAAGAACACGCTTTTATAAAACTATCTCTTTTAGCACGCAATCTAGCGGTTCTTTCCTTACACTCGTCAATGGAAATTCTCATTACTTTGAGAGACTCATTGATATCATGATTAGGAGGAGAAAATCTAAGTTTAAGAGAATCAACATCAAGCGAAAGTCTATCAACGTTCCTAATCATCAACTTTGAGCAATTTTTCTTCAAGCAAGGCATTAAAATTCTTTTGAGAAATCATAAATTCTTTCACACTATTCTCAAAATCAGAGGGCATCTTATTAAAATTACCATAAGAATTATTGTAGGAATTTCCATAGTTATTAGAGGAATTACTAGGGAACGGTCTAGCATTAAAGTTTCCTCTATAAGCATTGTTTCCAAAACTATTCCTACCAACAAAATTCACATCCATAGATTCATTATTATTCTCAATCAAAGAAGACAAAGACATATCATTGGGATCAAGAGGAGTATTTTTAGTAGCAAACATCTTCATAAGTTCATCCATCTTTCCACTCAAAACATTGATTTCTTCTATAGCATGCACTTTTTTACTAGAAGATCTTTCGGTGTGCCATTGAGAATAATTAGCCATAATATTATCAAGAAGTTTTGTAGCATCTCCTCACATAATTTCCATAAACGTGCCTCCCACAGCCGAATCTAAGAGATTTCTAGAAGCAAAGTTCAAACCGGCATACAATTTTTATATGATCATCCATAAATTCAAACCATGAGTAGGGCAATTGCGAAGCATCAGTTTAATTCTTTCCCAAGATTGGGCAACATGCTCATGATAAAGTTGTTTAAAATTCATAATATCGTTCCTAAGAGTGATAATCTTAGCGGGAGGAAAATAATTGGAGATAAAAGCATCTTTGCACTTGTTCCAAGAATCAATACTGTTTTTAGGCAAAGACGAAAACCAAACTTTAGCATGATATCTAAGTGAAAACGGGAATAACTTCAATTTGACAATATTGTTATCCGTATATTTCTTCTTTTGCATATCACACAAATCAACAAAGTTGTTTAGATGAGTAGCGGCATCTTCACTAGGAAGGCCGGCGAATTGATCTTTCATAACAAGATTCAGCAAAGCGGTATTGATTTCACAAGACTCAACATCATTAAGAGGAGCAATCGGAGTACTAAGGAAATCATTGTTATTGGTATTCGAGAAATCACACAATTTTGTATTATCTTGCGCCATGGCAACAAGTAATCCAACACACAAGCAAACAGAAAAATGGCAAGCAAAAAAGAGAGGAGGAGATTGGGAAAGAGAGGGCGAATAAAACGGCAAGGGTGAAGTGGGGGAGAGGAAAATGAGAGGCAAATGACAAATAATGGAAATGCGAGGGAGATGGGTTTGTGATGGGTACTTGGTATGCTGACTTGAGCGAAGACCTCCCCGGCAACGACGCCAGAAATCCTTCTTGCTACGTCTTGAGCTTGCGTTGGTTTTCCTCGAAGAGGAGAGGGTGATGAAGCAAGTGTAGCATAAGTATTTCCCTCAGTTTTGAGAACCAAGGTATCAATGCTGTAGGAGGCTCCTCAAAAGTCCCACGCACCTACACAAACAAACTGAGAACTCGCAACCAACACAATAAAGGGGTTGTCAATCCCTTCACGGCCACTTACGAAAGTGAGATCTAATAAAGATAGTATGATAAGATAAATATATTTTTGGTATTTTATAATATAGATGCAAAAAGTAAAGATGCGAATAAAAGTAGATTGAAAGCAAATATGGTAAGAGATAGACTCGGGGGCCATAGGTTTCACTAGTGGCTTCTCTCAAGATAGCATAAGTATTACGGTGGGTGAACAACTTACTGTCAAGCAATTGATAGAAAAGCGCATAGTTATGAGATTATCTAGGCATGATCATGTATATAGGCATCACGTCCATAACAAGTAGACCGACTCCTGCCTACATCTACTACTATTACTCCACACATCGACCGCTATCCAGCATGCATCTAGAGTATTAAGTTCATAAGAACAGAGTAACACATTAAGCAAGATGACATGATGTAGAGGGATAAACTCATGCAATATGATATAAACCCCATCTTGTTATCCTCGATGGCAACAATACAATACGTGCCTTGCAACCCTTTCTGTCACTGGGTAAGGACACCGCAAGATTGAACCCAAAGCTAAGCACTTCTCCCATGGCAAGACCAAACTGATAATTCGAAGAGACTTGCAAAGATAACTCAATCATACATAAAAGAATTCAGAGAAGATTCAAATATTATTCATATATAAACTTGATCATAAACCCACAATTCATCGGATCTCGACAAACACACCGCAAAAAGAGTTTACATTGAATAGATCTCCACAAGAGAGGGGGAGAACATTGTATTGTTTTCCAGAAAGAGAGAAGAAGCCATCTAGCTAATAACTATGGACCCGTAGGTCTGTGGTAAACTACTCACAACTCATCGGAGGGGCAAGGATGTTGATGTAGAAGCCCTCCATGGTCGATTCCCCCACTGGCGGAGCGCCGGCGAAGGCTCCAAGATGGGATCTCGCGGATACAGAAGGTTATGGCGGTGGAAATTGTGTTTCGTGGTGCCCCTGGATGTTTTCGGGGCACGTAGGTATATATAGGAGGAAGAAGTACGTCGGTGGCCGCCCGAGGGGCCCACGAGACAGGGGGCGCGCCCTATAGGGGGGGCGCGGCCCCTATCTCGTGGGGGCCTCGGCTGCTTCTTGACTTGCACTCCAAGCTCTCTGGATCACGTTCGTTCCAAAAATCACGCTCTCGAAGGTTTCATTCCGTTTGGACTCCGTTTGATATTCCTTTTCTTCGAAATACTGAAATAGGCAAAAAACAGAAATACGGGCTCGGCCTCCGGTTAATAGGTTAGTCCCAAAAATGATATAAATGTGTAAAATAGAGCCCATAAACATCCAAAAGGGGTAATATAATAGCATGGAATAATCAAAAATTATAGATACATTAGAGACATGTTACCTCTTTTGGATGTTTATGGGCTTTATTTTACACATTTATACCATTTTTGGAACTAACCTATTAACCGGAGGCCCAGCCCATATTGCTGTTTTTTCGCCTATTTCAGTATTTCGAAGAAAAGAAATATCAAACGGAGTCCAAACGGAATGAAACCTTCGGGAGCGTGATTTTTGGAACGAACGTGATCCGTAGAGCTTGGAGTGCAAGTCAAGAAACTTCCGAGGGCCCCACGAGATAGGCCCCCCCCCCCTGTAGGGCGCGCCCCCCTGTCTCGTGGGCCCCTCGGGCGGCCACTGACATACTTCTTCCTCCTATATATACCTACGTACCCCGAAAACATCCAGGGGCACCACGAAACACAATTTCCACCGCCGTAACCTTCTGTATCCGCGAGATCTCATCTTGGAGCCTTCGCCAGCACTCTGCCGGAGGGGGAATCGACCATGGAGGGCTTCTACATCAACATCCTTGCCTCTCCAATGAGTCGTGAGTAGTTTACACAGACCTACGTGTTGGGGAACGTAGTAATTTCAAAAAAAATCCTACGCACACGCAAGATCATGGTGATGCATAGCAACGAGAGGGGAGAGTGTTGTCCATGTACCCTCGTAGACCGTAAGCAGAAGCGTTATGACAACGCGGTTGATGTAGTCGTACGTCTTCACGATCCGACCGATCCAAGTACCGAACGTACGGCACCTCCGAGTTCAGCACACGTTCAGCTCGATGATGATCCCCGGACTCCAATCCAGCAAAGTGTCGGGGATGAGTTCCGTCAGCACGATGGTGTGGTGACGATGATGATGTTCTACCGGCGCAGGGCTTCGCCTAAATTCCGCGACGATATGACCGAGGTGAAATATGGTGGAGGGGGCACCGCACACGGCTAAGGAACGATCTTGAAGATCAACTTGTGTCTTATGGGGTGCCCCCTGCCCCCGTATATAAAGGAGCAAGGGGGGTGCGGTCGGCCCTAGGAGGAGGCGCGCCGGAGGAGTCCTACTCCCACCGGGAGTAGGACTCCCCCCCTTCCCTAGTTGGACTAGGACTTGGGGGAAGGAGGAGAGGGGGGAAAGGAAAGGGGGGCGCCGCCCCCCTCCTTGTCCTATTCGGACTTAGGGGGGAGGGGCGCGCGGCTGCCCCTAGGCCTCCTCTCCTATTCCTCCACTAGGCCCAATAAGGCCCATTAGGTCACCGGGGGGTTCCGGTAACCTCCCGGTACTCCGGTAAAATGCCGATTTCACCCGGAACACTTCCGATGTCCAAACATAGGCTTCCAATATATTAATCTTTATGTCTCGACCATTTAGAGACTCCTCATCATGTCCGTGATCACATCCGGGACTCCGAACAAACTTCGGTACATCAAAACTTATAAACTCATAATAAAATTGTCATCGTAACGTTAAGCGTGCGGACCCTACGGGTTCGAGAACTATGTAGACATGACCTAGAACTATTCTCGGTCAATAACCAATAGCGGAACCTGGATGCCCATATTGGCTACTACATATTCTATGAAGATCTTTATCGGTCAAACCGCATAACAACATACGTTGTTCCCTTTGTCATCGGTATGTTACTTGCCCGAGATTCGATCGTCGGTATCCAATACCTAGTTCAATCTCGTTACTGGCAAGTCTCTTTACTCGTTACGTAATGCATCATTCTGTAACTAACTCATTAGCTACATTGCTTGCAAGGCTTATAGTGATGTGCATTACCGAGAGGGCCCAGAGATACCTCTCCGACAATCGGAGTGACAAAACCTAATCTCGAAATACGCCAACCCAACATGTACCTTCGGAGACACCTGTAGTACTCCTTTATAATCACCCAGTTACGTTGTGACGTTTGGTAGCACCCAAAGTGTTCCTCCGGTAAACGGGAGTTGCATAATCTCATAGTTACAGGAACATGTATAAGTCATGAAGAAAGCAATAGCAATATACTAAACGATCAAGTGCTAGGCTAACGGAATGGGTCATGTCAATCACATCATTCTCCTAATGATGTGATCCTGTTAATCAAATGACAACACATGTCTATGGTTAGGAAACATAACCATCTTTGATTAATGAGCTAGTCAAGTAGAGGCATACTAGTGACATTATGTTTGTCTATGTATTCACACATGTATCATGTTTCCGGTTAATACAATTCTAGCATGAATAATAAACATTTATCATGATATGAGGAAATAAACAATAACTTTATTATTGCCTCTAGGGCATATTCCTTCAGCCTCCCACTTGCACTAGAGTCAATAATCTGGATTACACAGTAATGATTCTAACACCCATGTAGTCTTGGTGCTGATCATGTTTTGCTCGTGGAAGAGGCTTAGTCAATGGGTCTGCAACATTCAGATCCGTATGTATCTTGCAAATCTCTATGTCTCCCACCTGGACTTGGTCCTGGATGGAATTAAAGTGTCTCTTGATGTGCTTGGTCCTCTTGTGAAATCTGGATTCCTTTGCCAAGGCAATTGCACCAGTGTTGTCACAGAAGATCTTCATTGGTCCCGATGCACTAGGTATGACACCTAGATCGGAAATGAACTCCTTCATTTTCTCCCTATATTCTGCTGTGGTCGGGCATTGAGTTTGACTCAACTTCACACCTTGTAGTACGGGCAAGAACCCTTTCTTTGCCTGATCCATTTTGAACTTTTTCAAAACTTTATCAAGGTATGTGCTTTGTGAAAGTCCAATTAAGCGTCTTGATCTATCTCTATAAATCTTGATGCCCAATATATAAGCAGCTTCACCGAGGTCTTTCATAGAAAAACTTTTATTCAAGTATCCCTTTATGCTATCCAGAAATTCTATATCATTTCCAATTAATAATATGTCATCTATATATAATATCAGAAATGCTACAGAGCTCCCACTCACTTTCTTGTAAATACAGGCTTCTCCAAAAGTCTGTATAAAACCATATGCATTGATCACACTATCAAAGCATTTATTCCAACTCCGAGATGCTTGCACCAGTCTCTAAATGGATCGCTGGAGCTTGCACACATTGTTAGCACCTTTTGGATCAAAAAAAACCTTCTGGCTGCATCATATACAACTCTTCTTCCAGAAATCCATTCAAGAATGCAGTTTTGACATCCATTTGCCAAATTTCATAATCATAAAATGCAGCAATTGCTAACATGATTCGGAATGACTTAAGCATCGCTACGGGTGAGAAAGTCTCATCGTAGTCACCCCCTTGAACTTGTCGAAAACATTTCGCAACAAGTCGAGCTTTACAGACTGTTACATTACCATCAGCGTCAGTCTTCTTCTTAAAGATCCATTTATTCTCAATGGCTTGCCAATCATCGGGAAAGTCAACCAAAGTCCATACTTTGTTCTCATACATGGATCCCATCTCAGATTTCATGGCCTCTAGCCATTTTGCAGAATCTGGGCTCATCATCGCTTCCTCATAGTTCGTAGGTTCATCATGGTCAAGTAACATGACTTCCAGAATAGGATTACCGTACCACTCTGGTGCGGATCTTACTCTGGTAGACCTACGAGGTTCAGTAGAAACTTGATCTGAAGTTTCATGATCAATATCATTAGCTTCCTCACTAATTGGTGTAGTTGTCACAAGAACCGATTCTTGTGATGAACTACTTTCCAATAAGGGAGCAGGTACAGTTAACTCATCAAGTTCTACTTTCCTCCCACTCACTTCTTTCGAGAGAAACTCCTTCTCTAGAAAGGATCCGAACTTAGCAACGAAAATCTTGCCCTCAGATTTGTGATAGAAGGTGTACCTAACAGTCTCTTTTGGGTATCCTATGAAGACACATTTCTCCGATTTGGGCTCGAGCTTATCTGGTTGAAGTTTCTTCAGATAAGCATCGCAGCCCCAAACTTTAAGAAACGACAACTTTGGTTTCTTGCCAAACCACAGTTCATGAGGTGTCGTCTCAACGGATTTTGATGGTGCCCTATTTAACGTGAATGCGGCCGTCTCTAAAGCATAACCCCAAAACAATAGCGGTAAATCAGTAAGAGACATCATAGATCGCACCATATCTAGTAAAGTACGATTACATCGGACACACCATTTCGTTGTGGTGTTCCGGGTGGCGTGAGTTGTGAAACTATTCTGCATTGTTTCAAATGTAGACCAAACTCGTAACTCAAATATTCTCCTCCACGATCAGATCGTAGAAAATTTATTTTCTAGTTACGATGATTTTCCACTTCACTCTGAATTTTTTGAACTTTTCAAATGTTTCAGACTTGTGTTTCATTAAGTAGATATACCCATAGCTGCTCAAATCATCTGTGAAGGTGAGAAAATAACGATACCCGCCGCGAGCCTCAACATTCATTGGACCACAAACATCAGTATGTATGATTTCCAACAAATCAGTTGCTCGCTCCATAGTTCCGGAGAACGGCGTTTTAGTCATCTTGCCCATGAGGCACGGTTCACAAGTACCAAGTGATTCATAATCAAGTGATTCCAAAAGCCCATCAGTATGGAGTTTCTTCAGGCGCTTTACACCGATATGACCTAAACGGCAGTGCCACAAATAAGTTGCACTATCATTATCAACTATGCATCTTTTGGTTTCAACACTATGAATATGTGTATCACTACTATCGAGATTCAATAAAAATAGACCACTCTTAAAGGGTTCATGACCATAAAAGATATTACTCATATAAATAGAACAACCATTATTCTCTGACTTAAATGAATAACCGTCTCGCATTGAACAAGATCCAGATATAATGTTCATGCTCAACGCTGGCACCAAATAACAATTATTTAGGTCTAAAACTAATCCCGATGGTAGATTTAGAGGTAGCGTGCCGACCGCGATCACATCGACTTTGGAACCATTTCCCACGCGCATCGTCACCTCGTCCTTAGCCAATCTTCGCTTAATCCGTAGTCCCTGTTTCAAGTTGCAAATATTAGCAACAGAACCAGTATCAAATACCCAGGTACTACTGCGAGCATTAGTAAGGTACACATCAATAACATGTATATCACATATACCTTTGTTCACTTTGCCATCCCTCTTATCCGCCAAATACTTGGGGCAGTTTCGCTTCCAGTGTCCAGTCTGCTTGCAGTAGAAGCACTCAGTCTCAGGCTTAGGTCCAGACTTGGGTTTCTTCTCTTGAGTAGCAACTTGTTTGCTGTTCTTCTTGAAGTTCCCCTTCTTCTTCCCTTTGCCCTTTTTCTTGAAACTGGTGGTCTTGTTAACCATCAACACTTGATGCTCCTTCTTTGATTTCTACCTCCGCGACTTTTAGCATTGCGAAGAGCTCAGGAATAGTCTTGTCCATCCCTTGCATATTATAGTTCATCACAAAGCTCTTGTAGCTTGGTGGCAGTGATTGAAGAATTCTGTCAATGACACTATCATCAGGAAGAGTAACTCCCAGTTGAATCAAGTGATTATTATACCCAGACATTTTGAGTATGTGTTCACTGACAGAACTATTCTCCTCCATCTTGCAGCTATAGAACTTATTGGAGACTTCATATCTCTCAATCTGGGCATTTGCTTGAAATATTAACCTCAACTCCTGGAACATCTCATATGCTCTATGACGTTCAAAACGTCGTTAAAGACCCGGTTCTAAGCCGTAAAGCATGGCACGCTGAACTATCGAGTAGTCATCAGCTTTGCTCTGCCAGACGTTCTTAACATCGTCAGTTGCATCAGCAGCAGGCCTGGCACCCAGCGGTGCTTCCAGGACGTAATTCTTCTGTGCAGCAATGAGGATAATCCTCAGGTGACGGACCCAGTCTGTGTAATTGCTACCATCATCTTTCAACTTTGCTTTCTCAAGGAGCGTATTAAAATTCAACGGAACAACAGCACGAGCCATCTATCTACAACAAACATAGACAAGCAAAATACTATCAGGTACTAAGTTCATGATAAATTTAAGTTCAACTAATCATATTACTTAAGAACTCCCACTTAGATAGACATCTCTCTAATCCTCTAAGTGATTACGTGATCCATATCAACTACACCATGTCCGATCGTCACGTGAGATGGAGTAGTTTCAACGGTGAACATCAATATGTTGATCATATCTACTATATGATTCACGCTCGACCTTTCGGTCTCCGTGTTCCGAGGCCATATCTGTTATATGCTAGGCTCGTCAAGTTTAACCTGAGTATTCCGCGTGTGCAACTGTTTTGCACCCGTTGTATTTGAACGTAGAGCCTATCACACCCGATCATCATGTGGTGTCTTAGCACGAAGAACTTTCGCAACGGTGCATACTCAGGGAGAACACTTCTTGATAATTTAGTGAGAGATCATCTTAAAATGCTACCGTCAATCAAAGCAAGATAAGATGCATAAAGGATAAACATCACATGCAATCAATATAAGTGATATGATATGGCCATCATCATCTTGTGCTTGTGATCTCCATCTTCGAAGCACCGTCGTGATCACCATCGTCACTGGCGCGACACCTTGATCTCCATCATAGCATCATTGTCGTTACGCCATCTATTGCTTCTACGACTATCGCTACCGCTTAGTGATAAAGTCAAGCAATTACAGGGCGTTTGCATTTCATACAATAAAGCGACAACCATATGGCTCCTGCCAGTTGCCGATAACTTCAGTTACAAAACATGATCATCTCATACAATAAAATATAGCATCACGTCTTGACCATATCACATCACAACATGCCCTGCAAAAACAAGTTAGACGTCCTCTACTTTGTTGTTGCAAATTTTACGTGCCTGCTACGGGCTTAGCAAGAACCGTTCTTACCTACGCATCAAAACCACAACGATAGTTCATCAAGTTAGTGATGTTTTAACCTTCACAAGGACCGGGCGTAGCCACACTTGAATCAGCTAAAGTGAGAGAGACAGACACCCGCCAGCCACCTTTAAGCACGAGTGCTCGTAAAGGTGAAACCAGTCTCACGTAAGCGTACGCGTAATGTCGGTCCGGGCCGCTTCATCTCACAATACCGCCAAACCAAAGTATGACATGCTAGTAAGCAGTATGACTTGTATCACCCACAACTCACTTGTGTTCTACTCGTGCATATGACATCTACGCATAAAACCTGGCTCTGATACCACTATTGGGGAACGTAGTAATTTTAAAAAAATTCCTACGCACACGCAAGATCATGGTGATGCATAGCAACGAGAGGGGAGAGTGTTGTCCACGTACCCTCGTAGACCGTAAGCGGAAGCGTTATGACAACGCGGTTGATGTAGTCGTACGTCTTCACGATCCGACCGATCCAAGTACCGAACATACGGCACCTCCGAGTTCAGCACACGTTCAGCTCGATGACGATCCCCGGACTCCGATCCAGCAAAGTGTTGGGGATGAGTTCCGTCAGCACGATGGCGTGGTGACGATGATGATGTTCTACCGGCGCAGGGCTTCGCCTAAACTCTGCGACGATATGACTGAGGTGGAATATGGTGGAGGGGGGCACCGCACACGGCTAAGGAACGATCTTGAAGATCAACTTGTGTCTTATGGGGTGCCCTCCTGCCCCCGTATATAAAGGAGCAAGGGGGGGTGCGGCCGGCCCTAGGAGGAGGCGCGCCGGAGGAGTCCTACTCCCACCGGGAGTAGGACTCCCCCCTTCCCTAGTTGGACTAGGACATGGGGGGAGGAGGAGAGGGGGGAAAGGAAAGGGGGGGCGCCGCCCCCCTCCTTGTCCTATTCGGACTTGGGGGGGAGGGGCGCGCGGCTGCCCCTAGGCCTCCTCTCCTCATCCTCCACTAGGCCCAATAAGGCCCATTAGGTCACCGGGGGGTTCCGGTAACCTCCCGGTACTCCGGTAAAATGCCGATTTCACCCGGAACACTTCCGATGTCCAAACATAGGCTTCCAATATATCAATCTTTATGTCTCGACAATTTCGAGACTCCTCGTCATGTCTGTGATCACATTCGGGACTCCGAACAAAATTCGGTACATCAAAACTTATAAACTCATAATAAAACGGTCATCGTAATGTTAAGCGTGCGGACCCTATGGGTTCGAGAACTATGTAGACATGACCTAGAACTATTCTCGATCAATAACCAATAGCGGAACCTGGATGCCCATATTGGCTCCTACATATTCTACGAAGATCTTTATCGGTCAAACCGCATAACAACATACGTTGTTCCCTTTGTCATTGGTATGTTACTTGCCCGAGATTCGATCGTCGGTATCCAATACCTAGTTCAATCTCGTTACTGGCAAGTCTCTTTACTCGTTACGTAATGCATCATTTCGTAACTAACTCATTAGCTACATTGTTTGCAAGGCTTATAGTGATGTGCATTACCGAGAGGGCCCAGAGATACCTCTCCGACAATCGGAGTGAGAAAACCTAATCTTGAAATACGCCAACCCAACATGTACCTTCGGAGACACCTGTAGTACTCCTTTATAATCACCCAGTTATGTTGTGATGTTTGGTAGCACCCAAAGTGTTCCTCCGGTAAACGGGAGTTGCATAATCTCATAGTTACAGGAACATGTATAAGTCATGAAGAAAGCAATAGCAATATACTAAACGATCAAGTGCTAGGCTAACGGAATGGGTCATGTCAATCACATCATTCTCCTAATGATGTGATCCTGTTAATCAAATGACAACACATGTCTATGGTTAGGAAACATAACCATCTTTGATTAATGAGCTAGTCAAGTAGAGGCATACTAGTGACGTTATGTTTGTCTATGTATTCACACATGTATCATGTTTCCGGTTAATACAATTCTAGCATGAATAATAAACATTTATCATGATATGAGGAAATAAATAATAACTTTATTATTACCTCTAGGGCATATTTCCTTCACTACGGGTCCATAGTTATTAGCTAGATGGCTTCTTCTCTCTTTTTGGATCTCAATACAATGTTCTCCCCCTCTCTTGTGGAGATCTATTCGATGTAAACTCTTTTTCCGGTGTGTTTGTCGAGATCCGATGAATTGTGGGTTTATGATCAAGTTTATCTATGAACAATATTTGAATCTTATCTGAATTCTTTTATGTATGATTGAGTTATCTTTCCAAGTCTCTTCGAATTATGAGTTTGGTTTGGCCTACTAGATTGGTATTTCTTGCCATGGGAGAAGTGCTTAGCTTTGGGTTCAATCTTGCGGAGTCCTTACCCAGTGACAGAAAGAGTTGCAAGGCACGTATTGTATTGTTGCCATCGAGGATAACAAGATGGGGTTTACATCATATTGCATGAGTTTATCCCTCTACATCATGTCATCTTGCTTAATGTGTTACTCTGTTCTTATGAACTTAATACTCTAGATGCAGGCAGGAGTCGGTCAATGTGTGGAGTAATAGTAGTAGATGCAGGCAGGAGTCGGTCTACTTGTTATGGACGTGATGCCTATATACATGATCATGCCTAGATAATCTCATAACTATGCGCTTTTCTATCAATTGCTCGACAGTAATTTGTTCACCCACCGTAATACTTATGCTATCTTGAGAGAAGCCTCTAATGAAACCTATGGCCCCCGGGTCTATCTCTTATCATATTTGCTTTCAATCTACTTTCTACTTTTATTTGCATCTTTAATTTTTGTATCTATATTATAAAATACCAAAAATATATTTATCTTATCATACTATGTTTATTAGATCTCACTTTCGCAAGTGGCCGTGAAGGGATTGACAACCCCTTTATTGCGTTGGTTGCGAGTTCTCAGTTTGTTTGTGTAGGTGCGTGGTACTTTTGAGGAGCCACCTACTGGATTGATACCTTGGTTCTCAAAACTAAGGGAAATATTTACGCTACACTTGCTTCATCACCCTCTCCTCTTCGAGGAAAACCAACGCAAGCTCAAGACATAGCAAGAAGGATTTCTGGCGCCGTTGTCGGGGAGGTCTTCGCTCAAGTCAAGACATACCAAGTAACCATCACAAACCCATCTCCCTCGCATTTACATTATTTGCCATTTGCCTCTCGTTTTCCTCTCCCCCACTTCACCCTTGCCGTTTTATTCGCCCTCTCTTTCCTAATCTCCTCCTCTCTTTTTCGCTTGCCGTTTTTCTGTTTGCTTGTGTGTTGGATTACTTGTTGCCATGGCGCAAGATAATACCAAATTGTGTGATTTCTCGAATACCAATAATAATGATTTCCTTAGTACTCCGATTGCTCCTCTTAATGATGTTGTGTCTTGTGAAATCAATACTGCTTTGCTAAATCTTGTTATGAAAGATCAATTCGCCGGCCATCCTAGTGAAGATGCCGCTACTCATCTAAACAACTTTGTTGATTTGTGTGATATGCAAAATAAGAAAGATACGGATAACAATATTATCAAATTGAAGTTATTTCCGTTTTCACTTAGAGATCGTGCTAAAGTTTGGTTTTCATCTTTGCCTAAAAATAGTATTGATTCTTGGAACAAGTGCAAAGATGCTTTTATCTCTAAGTATTTTCCTCCCGCTAAGATCATCACTCTTAGGAACGATATTATTAATTTTAAACAACTTGATCATGAGCATGTTGCCCAATCTTGGGAAAGAATGAAATTGATGCTTCGCAATTGCCCTACTCATGGTTTGAATTTATGGATGATCATACAAAAAATTTATGCCGGTTTGAACTTTGCTTCTACAAATCTCTTAGATTCGGTCGCGGGAGGCACGTTTATGGAAATTACGTTAGGAGATGCTACAAAATTACTTGATAATATTATGGCTAATTATTCTCAATGGCACGGTGAAAGATCTTCTAGTAAAAAAGTGCATGCTATAGAAGAAATCAATGTTTTGAGTGGAAAGATGGATGAACTTATGAAGATGTTTGCTACTAAAAATACTTCTCTTGATCCCAATGATATGCCTTTTTCTTCCTTGATTGAGAATAATAATGAATCTATGGATGTGAATTTTTTTGGTAGGAATAGTTTTGGAAACAATGCTTATAGAGGAAACTTTAATGCTAGACCGTTCCCTAGTAATTCCTCTAATAATTATGGAAATTCCTACAATAATTCTTATGGTAATTTTAATAAGATGCCCTCTGATTTTGAGAATAGTGTGAAAGAATTTATGATTTCTCAAAAGAATTTTAATGCTTTGCTTGAAGAAAAATTGCTCAAAGTTGATGATTTGGCTACGAACGTTGATAGACTTTTGCTTGATGTTAATTCTCTTAAACTTGGATCTTCTTCTCCTAAGCATGATATCAATGAGTCTCTCAAAGTAATGTGAATTTCCATTGACGAGTGCAAGGAAAGAACCGCTAGATTGCGTGCTAAAAAAGAAAGCTTTATAAAAGCGTGTTCTTCTAGTCTCCATGAAAATAATGATGAGGATCTTAAAGTTATTGATGCGTCTCCGATTAGATCTATGTTTTGCAATATGAATTTTGATGATTATGGGACTGATGATGAATCAACTTTGCCTAGAAGGCGTCCCAAGAATTCGAAGTCTTTAGATCTTAATGCTAAATTTGGTAAAAGTGAGATTGGAGAATCCTCAACTTCTAATAATATCAAACCTTCTATCTCAGATTCCAAGGAATTTGATTATGATAATTGTTCTTTAGAAGGTTGTATTTCCTTGTTGCAATCCGTTGTTAATTCTCCTCATGCTTATAGCCAAAATAAAGCTTTTACCAAACATATTGTTAATGCCTTGATGCAATCTTATGATGAAAAACTTAATTTGGAAGTTTCTATACCTAGAAAACTTAATGATGAGTGGGAACCTACTATAAAGATTAGAATTAAAGATCATGAGTGTTTTGCTTTGTGTGATTTGGGTGCTAGTGTTTCCACGATTCCGAAAACTTTATGTGATATTCTAGGTTTCCATGATCTTGATGATTGCTCTTTAAATTTTCACCTTGCGGATTCCACCATTAAAAAGCCTATGGGAAGAATCAATGATGTTCTTATTATTGCAAATAGAAATTTGGTGCCCGTAGATTTTATCGTTCTTTATATATATTGCAATCTTTCTTGCCCTATTATTCTTGGTAGACCTTTCCTTAGAACGATTGGTGCGATTATTGATATGAAGGAAGGGAATATTGGATTCCAATTTCCCTTAAAGAAAGGCATGGAGCACTTTCCAAGAAATAAAGTCAAATTACCTTATGAATCTATCATGCGTCCTACTTATGAATTTAGTGCCAAAAATGGCACTCGTTAGATCTATCCTTGCTTTTATGCCTAGCTAGGGGCGTTAAACGATAGCGCTAGTTGGGAGGCAACCCAATTTTTCTTTATGTTTTTTGTTTTTGCTCCTGTTTAGTAATAAGTCTTGCACCTACCCTCTGTTTAGATGTGTTTTTATCTTTTAATTAGTGTTTGTGCCAAGTAGAACCTATATGATAACCTATGATGATAATTGATTTGATTCTGCTGAAAAACAGAAACTTTGCGCGCACGAATATAATTTTGTTAAATCACAGGAACGTGCTTTTGCGTTTATTAGTTTTGCTGTTGTTCAATAAACAAATTGTCCAGGACTTCCTATTTTGGTAGGATTTTTAGAGTTCCAGAAGTTTGCGTTAGTTACAGATTGCTACAAACTGTTCTGTTTTTGACAGATTCTGTTTTTTGTGTGTTGTTTGCTTATTTCAATGCATCTATGGCTAGTAAATTAGTCTATGAACCATAAAGAAGTTGGAATACAGTAGGTTTAACACCAAATTAAATAAAGAATGATTTCATTGCAGTACCTTATGTGGTGGTTTTGTTTTCTTTCACTAACGGAGCTTATAAGATTTCCTGTTGAGTTTTGTGTTGTGAAGTTTTCAAGTTTTGGGTAAAGCTTTTATGGACTATGGAATAAAGGGTGGCAAGAGCCTAAGATTGGGGATGCCCATGGCACCCCAAGATATTCAAAGATGGCCAAAAGCCTAAGCTTGGGGATGCCCCGGGAAGGCATCCGCTCTTTCGTCTTCGTTCATTGGTAACTTTACTTGGAGCTATATTTTTATTCGCCACATGATATGTGTTTTGCTTGGAGCGTCGTGTATTATATTAGTCTTTGCTTTTTAGTTTACCACAATCATCCTTGCTGTACACACCTTTTGTGAGAAGCCTATTTGATTAGAATTTGCTAGAATACTCTATGTGCTTCACTTATATCTTTTGAGCTTGATAGTTTTTGCTCTAGTGCTTCACTTATATCTTTTAGAGCATGGTGGTGTCTTAATTTTGAAGAAATTGCTAGCACTCATGCTTCACTTATATTATTTTGAGAGTCTTTTAGAACAGCATGGTATTTTCTATTATCATAAAGTTGATCCTACAATGGTAGTCATCCAAGTTGGGTATAATAATAAAAACTATCATAGGAAGTGAATTGGATGCTATGATCAATTTGATACTTGATAATTGTTTTGAGATATGGAGGTAGTGATATTAATGTCATGCTAGTTGGGTGATTATGAATTTAAATAATGCTTGTGTTGAAGTTAGCAAGTCCTGTAGCATGCACGTATGGTTAAAGTTGTGTAACAAATTTGAAACATGAAGTGTAGCTGGCTTATGCATCCTTATGTGTGGCGGTCGGGGACGAGCGATGGTATTTTCCTACCAATCTATCTCCCTAGGAGCATGCACGTAGTACTTGGTTTTTGATGACTTAATTTTTTTTGCAATAAGTATATGAGTTCTTTTGACTAATGTTGAGTCCATGGATTGTACGCACTTTTACCTTTCCGCCTTTGCTAGCCTCTTCGGTACCGTGCATTGCCCTTTCTCACCTTGAGAGTTGGTGCAAACTTCGCCGATGCATCCAAACCCCGTGATACGATACGCTCTATCACACATAAACCTCCTTATATCTTTCTCAAAACAGCCACCATACCTGCCTATTATGTCATTTCCATAGCCATTCCGAGATATATTGCCATGCAAGTTTCCACCGTTCCGTTCATCATCATCATGACATACTTTACTTTTGTCATATTGCCATTGCATGATCATGTAGTTGACATCGTATTTGTGGCAAAGCCACCAAGTATTATTTTTCATACATGTCACTCTTGATTCATTGCACCATCCCGGTACACCGCCGGAGGCATTCATATAGAGTCATATCTTGTTCTAGTTTCGAGTTGTAATTCTGATGTTGTAATCAATAGAAGTGTGATGATCATCATTATTAGAACATTGCCCAAAGAAAAAAAAAGAAGAAAGGCCAAAAAGAAAAAAAAAAGAAGGAAGGCCAAAAAGGAAAAAAAGGCCCAAAAAAAAGGGCAATGTTACTATCTCTTTTTCCACACTTGTGCTTCAAAGTAGCACCTTGTTCTTCATGTAGTGAGTCTCATATATTGTGCTTCAAAGTAGCACCATGTTTTTCATATAGTGAGTCTCATAAGTTGTCTTTTTTCATACTAGTGGGAATTTTTCATTATAGAACTTGGCTTGTATATTCCTACGATGGGCTTCCTCAAATGCCCTAGGTCTTCGTGAGCAAGCAAGTTGGATGCACACCCACTAGTTTCTTTTTGTTGAGCATTCATTTATAGCTCTAGTGCATCCGTTGCATGGCAATCCCTACTCCTCATGTTGACATCAATTAATGGGCATCTCCATAGCCCGTTGATATCCTCGTCAATGTGAGACTTTCTCCTTTTTGTCTTCTCCACACAAACCCCATCATCATATTCTATTCCACCCATAGTGCTATATCCATGGCTCACGCTCATGTATTGCGTGAAGGTTGTAAAAGTTTGAGATTATTTAAGTATGAAACAATTGCTTGGCTTGCCATCGGGGGTATAGAAGTTGGGAACATCTTTGTGTGACAAAAATGAAGCATAGCCTAACTATATGATTTTGTAGGGATGAACTTTCTTTTGCCATGCTATTTTGAGAAGACATGATTACTTTGATTAGTATGCTTGAAGTGTTACTATTTCTTTTATCAATATGAACTTTTATTTTGAATCATTTGGATCTGAACATTCATGCCACAATAAAGAAAATTAGATTATGAATTATGCTAGGTAGCATTCCACATCAAAAATTCTCTTTTTATCATTTACCTACTCGAGGACGAGTAGGAATTAAGCTTGGGGATGCTTGATACTTCTCCAACGTATCTATAATTTTTGATTGTTCCATGCTATTATATTACCTCTTTTGGATGTTTATGGGCTCTATTTTACACATTTATATCATTTTTGGGACTAACCTATTAACCGGAGGCCCAGCCCATATTGCTGTTTTTTTTTTGCCTATTTCAGTATTTCGAAGAAAAGGAATATCAAACGGAGTCCAAACGGAATGAAACCTTCGGGAGCGTGGTTTTTGGAACAAACATGATCCGTAGAGCTTGGAGTGCAAGTCAAGAAGCTTCCGAGGGCCCCACGAGATAGGCCCCCCCTGTAGGGCGCGCCCCCTGTCTCGTGGGCCCCTCGGGCGGCCACTGACGTACTTCTTCCTCCTATATATACCTACGAACCCCAAAAACATCCAGGGGCACCAAGAAACACAATTTCCACCGCCGTAACCTTCTGTATCCGCGAGATCTCATCTTGGAGCCTTCGCCGGCACTCTGCCGGAGGGGGAATCGACCACGGAGGGCTTCTACATCAACATCCTTGCCCCTCCGATGAGTTGTGAGTAGTTTACCACAGACCTACGGGTCCATAGTTATTAGCTAGATGGCTTCTTCTCTCTTTTTGGATCTCAATACAATGTTCTCCCCCTCTCTTGTGAAGATCTATTCGATGTAAACTCTTTTTCTGGTGTGTTTGTCGAGATCCGATGAATTGTGGGTTTATGATCAAGTTTATCTATGAACAATATTTGAATCTTCTCTTAATTCTTTTATGTATGATTGAGTTATCTTTGCAAGCCTCTTCGAATTATCAGTTTGGTTTGGCCTACTAGATTGGTCTTTCTTGCCATGGGAGAAGTGCTTAGCTTTGGGTTCAATCTTGCGGTGTCCTTACCCAGTGACAGAAAGGGTTGCAAGGCACGTATTGTATTGTTGCCATCGAGGATAACAAGATGGGGTTTACATCATATTGCATGAGTTTATCCCTCTACATCATGTCATCTTGCTTAATGTGTTACTCTGTTCTTATGAACTTAATACTCTAGATGCAGGCAGGAGTCGGTCGATGTGTGGAGTAATAGTAGTAGATGCAGGCAGGAGTCGGTCTACTTGTTATGGACGTGATGCCTATATACATGATAATGCCTAGATAATCTCATAACTATGTGCTTTTCTATCAATTGCTCGACAGTAATTTGTTCACCCACCGTAATACTTATGCTATCTTGAGAGAAGCCTCTAGTGAAACCTATGGCCCCGGGTCTATCTCTTATCATATTTGCTTTCAATCTACTTTCTACTTTTATTTGCATCTTTACTTTTTGCATCTATATTATAAAATACCAAAAATATATTTATCTTATTATACTATCTTTATTAGATCTCACTTTTGCAAGTGGTCGTGAAGGGATTGACAACCCCTTTATTGCGTTGGTTGCGAGTTCTCAGTTTGTTTGTGTAGGTGCGTGGGACTTTTGAGGAGCCTCCTACTGGATTGATACCTTGGTTCTCAAAACTGAGGGAAATACTTACTCTACACTTGTTGCATCACCCTATCCTCTTCAAGGAAAACCAACGCAAGCTCAAGACGTAGCAGAGACGTATCACCAACCACACCAACCATACTGTTGGGTTATCAAATAGGCTGGCAAGCTTACAGCCCAGGAAGGAAGAAAACAAGAAACAAAATCATGTCAGCTCACACACATTTCGTCAAACACAAGTGGAGCAAGTAAGAACGTAACTCCTAGAGCAGCGAGCTTCACATGATGAAGGGGTCGATCGATCTCTTCTCACCCTCTCTGTCTTCTTCTCCTCCTCTTCCGAGGCTGCACCGTTGTCGGCCAACATGTCGAGGCCAATAAAAAAGAAAAGAAACAATACAACTTTCAAACTTAGGTTGTGAAAGTGTAAAAGAACACTTGGTCCTCACCGCTGAGTGCAAATATCGACTTCGTTCTAGTGCCACCTTCTCCACATGCTAGGCCTTATGAGTCACTTAGGATGGTGTGGTTGATCCATGATGGTGATTCATCGATACAGTGCTACACACCATGGATGCATGCAGGACGTTCTAGGCTATTGCTGATGTGGAGCTCACTTGAGATATGAGCTTGAGCTCATAACCTGATACGAGACAACGAATTCATGTGATGATGGAGCACACTAAGATTAGAGAAGTTCATAAACGCTACATGGGGTGATCTGGATGGCGCAAGGACATCTACGAGGGGGCTCTTCAGAGTTCTATACCGATCCATTACTCTGTAACCAATTTTTGGACGAGCTAAAAGGAGATTAAGCAGGTAGAGTCGGGATGCGAGGGTAGTTTCAAAGCAGGGGTGGTGTCATGAAGACCAATGTGCATGGTGTCATATTTGAGATGGGAGCTCCCGGGTAACTTGGATCCGGTGACACTCATAGCCCTGGCACGTTGCAAGGCATTGGCATTAGCAGGTCATCTCTATATCAAAATTGCCATGAGGTGTCTTGAGGCGGTTCATAGTTTGCAAAGATATGATATTCTATCAAGGGAGAAGGATCCGAATGCTCAAGATATGTTCTTTTTGCATCATAATTTTCATAAGATGAATTGCTAATTTATTATGCACATCAATCATCTTTGCTACAATTTATCATTATTTGCATTGCATTTTCATATTTCCATCTGGAGGATACCAAAACACCGATTGCCGAAAATGGAGAAAACAGGTAGAAAATGACGCTCCTAGGCTCGAGGAGAAATCCAGTGAAAATACATCATTGATAGATGAAGGAAAATGAATCGGGAGTCTGAGGGACTCGCGTAGGGGAGGCCCAGGGGACCCGCATGGCCTAAGAAGGGATCATGTCGCAAGGACATGGGGGGCCACCAAATCCGCATCATGTTCTATTTTTGAGGGAAGCACCCTTTCATCCTTCAAAGACATGCCATGTTTTTACATTATTTTTTGAGGCAGACGCCACCATGGAGCCCTGGTTTCTCTCCAGAAGAGCTTATTGTTCTTATTCGGCACCTTGGGCCGAGGGAATTCGCCGCCATCATCATCACCACCACCACCACCAACATCAAGGCATCACTGGGAGCATCTTCATCACACCATCCCCATCTCCATGCACATTTGTCATCCATGTACGGTTGGTGTAGATCAATCACTATGATTGAGGGTGTCCCGGACTAAGGGGTCCTTGGGCTGTCAGCCTATCTCTCATGGGTCGGACAGGTGGGCCGCTCTTGATCCATCATTGGAAGGTCGGACTATAGGCGACTCCATGCTCTAGAAGGAAACCACTGGAGACTTGGCGTATTCTCCAATCCTGGTTTAGCGTGATCGGCATGTTTATCCCTTGATGGTGACCAACATATGTAAACCTAGGTACCCCTGGTGTCTATATAAGCTAGAGGGTTTAGCCAGTAGAGGAGAGAACCATCATCATCATACCCACCTAGGGTTTAGTTCATCTGATCTCATGCTAGATCAACTATGTAATTGTCATACAAACACATCAATACAATTAAGCAGGACGTATGGTTTTACTTCTTTGAGAGGGCCCAAACCTGGGTAAACGTCGTCTCTACGCTCCTTGTTACCCATCGATCCAAGATCTACAGCTCGGGACCCCTACCGAGATTTGCCGGTTTTGACACCAACATTAATGCTTTCATTGAGGGTTCCATTGTAGGATCGCCAAAGGATCAATGGCCCACTTAGTCATCGGCGATGGCATCCGCACCAGGGCTCTTCACGTTTGGCAGCATCGTTCTACACGCCGACCCGACTGGTCATCTTGACCAGGTCGACAGCTTTGCCCCTGAGCAGGAAATCGGGTTTGGCAACCTGGAGTACGTCGCCGACTCTCGGGCGATCTAATCTTTACTGGGTTCTCAACTTTACCTAAAGGGCCTAGAAATTCCGAAGCCTCAACTTTGGACCTTCTTCCCGACCCCATCTCTGGGTCGGCCTCAATCCCGGATCTAGCTTTGAGCTCGGATCCAGTTTCAGCATCCGAGGACCAGGAGTCAGCCCTGGCCGAATGCACCCCCTATGCTGGCATAGCAGGGGTTAACTCCAAAAGACGTCAGAAGATGAATCCGACTGACTTCTCGCTGTTGTATGAGACGTTAGATCAGATCCAGATGATAAGCATCATGGATGGCCCTGATACGTCTCCAACGTATCTATAATTTTTGATTGCTCCATGCTACTTTATCTACTGTTTTAGGCAATATTGGGCTTTATTATCCACTTTTATATTATTTTTGGGACTAACCTATTAACCAGAGGCCCAGCCCAGATTTGCTGTTTTATGCCTATTTTAGTGTTTCGAGGAAAAGGAATATCAGACGAAGTCAAAACAGAACAAAATCAACTGGAGAAGTTAATTTTGGAAGGAAACCAACCTGATGGGCTTGGAGTGCACGTCAGGGGAGTCCCGGGCTGCCCATGAGGGTGTGGGGCGCGCCCCCCTGGGCGTGCCCCCTACCTCGTGAGCACCCCGGAGTTCCACCGACATACCCCCTACACCCATATATACCTACGTACCCTAAAACTTCTAGAATAGAAGATAGATCGGGAGTTCCGCCGCCGCAAGCCTCTGTAGCCACCAAAAACCTCTCAGGAGCCCGTTCCGGCACCCTGCCGGAGGGGGATCCCATCACCGGTGGCCATCTTCATCATCCCGGCGCTATCCATGACGAGGAGGGAGTAGTTCACCCTCGGGGCTGAGGGTATGTACCAGTAGCTATGTGTTTGATCTCTCTCTCTCTCGTGTTCTCTCTCGTGTTCCCTCTATGGCACGATCTTGATGTATCTCGAGCATTGCTATTGTAGTTGGATCGTATGATGTTTCTCCCCCTCTACCCTCTTGTGATGAATTGAGTTTCCCCTTTGAAGTTATCTTATCGGATTGAGTCTTTTATGAGAACACTTGATGTATGTCTTGCCGTGATTATCTGTGGTGACAATGGGATATCATGTGCCACTTGATGTATGTTTTGGTGATCAACTTGCGGGTTTCGTGACATTGGGAACCTATGCATAGGGGTTGGCACACATTCTTGACTCTCCGGTAGAAACTTTGGGGCATTCTTTGAAGTACTTTTATGTTGGTTGATGAATCTGAGATTGTGTGATGCATATCGTATAATCATGCCCACGGATACTTGAGGTGACAATAGAGTATCTAGGTGACATTAGGGTTTTGGTTGATTTGTATCTTAAGGTGTTATTCTAGTACGAACTCTTTTATAGATTGATCCGAAAGAATAACTTTGAGGTGGTTTCGTACCCTACCATAATCTCTACATTTGTTCTCCGCTATTAGTGGCTTTGGAGTGACTCTTTGTTGCATGTTGAGGGCTTGTCATATTATCTATCTATGTTATTATTGTTGAGAGAACTTGCACTAGTGAAAGTATGAACCCTAGGCCTTGTTTCCTATCATTGCAATACCGTTTACGCTCACTTTTACCACTTGTTACCTTCCTGTTTTTATATTTTCAGATTACAAAAACCTATATCTACTATCTATTTTGCACTTGTATCACCATCTCTTCGCCGAACTAGTGCACCTATACAATTTTCCATTGTATTGGGTGTGTTGGGGACACAAGAGACTTTTTGTTATTTGGTTGCAGGGTTGTTTGAGAGAGACCATCTTCATCCTACACCTCCCACGGATTGATAAACCTTAGGTCATCCACTTGAGGGAAATTTGCTACTATCCTACAAACCTGTGCACTTGCAGGCCCAACAACGTCTACAAGAAGAAGGTTGTGTAGTAGACATCAAGCTCTTTTCTGGCGCCATTGTCGGGGAGGCTAGGTAAAGGGCACTCACTCACACCCCGTCAACTAAGCTCTTTTCTGGCGTCGTTGCCGGGGAGGTGAGTGCTTGAAGGTATATCTTTAGATCTTGCAATCGAATCTTTTTGTTTCTTGTTTTATCACTAGTTTAGTTTATAAAAGAAAACTACAAAAAAATGGAGTTAAGTTTGTCTCATACGCTTCACCTTTTTAATATCTTTGGTGAGTATGATGGAAAGGATAATTGTGCTCAAGTGCTAGAAGAAGAAATCTATAAATTGTTTGGCACTAAATCTTTGAATGATGAGCATGATTGCAATGTTCTTAGTACGAATTCTTTGAATATCCATGATGCTAATGATGATTGCACTAGTTATGATGAAAATATCTCTTATGAGCATGTCAACTTTTGTGGAGTGCATGTTTGCATGAACACACCAAATAGAGAAGATATTTATTGCAAGAGGCATAAGTACTTAGAAACCAAATTGTTGCAAGAAGAGCTAGATGAATGTGCTGAAAGATTCAATATTTTTCGCGCCCCTTGTGAACTTTGCAATGAACATGGTCATTTAAAGCTCCAATGCTATTTGTTTCATGATCAAGTCATTTCCAAATATTGTGATAATTTGATTACCCTTGAGCATCATAAAGATCTTAGCCTTCTTTTGGGTTATGAAGAAATGAAACGTATAACTGAGGGTATTCCAAAATTTAATCTTGATAAAGTTCTTCATTTTGATCTAGAGAAAATTTATATGTATTGTGCGGAGAATTGCATTGAAAATCCTTATATTGCCAATTACATAAAGAAAAGAAAACAAATAGAGGATGATGAGAATACTAATGAAAGGGAAGAGACTTCCCAATCTCCTCCTATTATTTCTTATGATGAATCAGGTAACGAGGAGGAGCTTTCTATTCAACCAATCTCATCAATAAGGAGCTCAAAGAGGAAGGTTGAACCTACACATAATGTGAAGAAGAAAAAGAAAACAAGGAGCAACAAAGGTAAAAAGGTATCCCTCCCAAATGATGTTGCTCCTACTACTCATTGTGATGATGATAATTGCTATACTATTGGTGCTATCAATATTTTTAATGATGAGAGTGATTATGCTTATGATATGAAAGGGCCCAAGCTTGGGGAAGCTATGTTTGATTGGGATGAAATATTTGAGAATATATTTGCTGGAATTAATGTTTGTCCCAAGCTTGGGGGTGCTATGTTTAATGAAGATGATATTTTTAGCATCCCAAGTTTTGATATGCAAAGTTGTTATGATGATAGCATGCCTCCTACCTATGATGATTATATCGATGAAAGTGGGTTCGGAAGAGAGTCAACTTTAGGAAGTAGTGATCCCACTATTTTGGAGGATGTTGAATTTTATTGTGATGAATATGAAAGTGGATTTGGAAGAGTGTCAACTTTATTTAGTGATTCCACTATCTTGGGAGAGGTTTCAATCGATTATGATGAGAACGAAGTTGCTACTTATGATGATTATTGTGATGAAACTTATGCTATAAAAAGTAGTGATGATTATATTTACAAATCTTGTCATGATTATGATTACCCTTTTTCTGAACATTACTCTTTTAATGTAGAAACAATTTTTAGTGTTCAAGTCTCTTATGATACTCCCACTATTCCGAATGAGAAGAATTTTGCTTATGTGGAGAGTAGTAAATTTTCTATGTTTGTAGATCATGAAAAGAATGCTTTAGGTGCTGGTTATATTGTTGAATTCATTCATGATGCTACTGAACATTATTATGAGGGAGGAACATATGCTTGTAGGAGTTGCAATAATATCAGGTTTCCTCTCTATGTGCTTAAAATCTTGAAGTTATGCTTGTTTTACCTTCCTATGCAAGTTGATTATTGTTCCCATAAGTTGTTTGCTCACAAAATCCCTATGCATAGGAAGTGGGTTAGACTTAAATGTGCTAGTCATATGCTTCATGATGCTCCCGTTATGTTTCAATTCTTATCTTTTATGTGAGCATCATTGTCATCATCATGCCTAGCTAGAAAGGCATTAAAGAAAAGCGCTTGTTGGGAGACAACCCAATATTTATCCTTCCTGTTTTTGTGTGTCCACATGATTATGCTACTGTAGTAATCATGTTTTATAGCTTTTGTTTCAATAAAGTGCCAAGTAAGACCTTTAGGATAGCTTACGGTGATAGTTGTGTTGATCCTGCTGAAAATCAGAAACTTTTGCACCCAGTAAAGTAGTTTTGTTAATTCACACGAACGTGCTTCTGATCTGATTCTTTTTGCTCTGGATTGGTACACGAATTTCTTAGGACTTCCTAATTTATTATAATTTTTGGAGTTCCATAAGTATACGTTTGATACAGATTACTACAGACTGTTATGTTTTTGACAGATTCTGTTTTCTATGTGTTGTTTGCTTATTTTGATGAATCTATGAGTAGTATTGTATTGTATGAACCCTAGATAAGTTGGAGTACAGTAGATATTACACCAATATGAATTTAGAATGAGTTCATTACAGTACCTAAGTGGTTGTTTTATTTTCTTATACTAACATAGCTTACGAGTTTTCTGTTGAGTTTTGTGTTGTGGAGTTTTCAAGTTTTGGGTAAAGACTCGATGGACTATGGAATAAGTAGTGGCAAGAGCCTAAGCTTGGGGATGCCCAAGGAACCCCAAGATAATATTCAAGGACAACCAAGAGCCTAAGCTTGGGGATTCCCCGGAAGGCATCCCCTCTTTCGTCTTCGTTCATCGGTAACTTTACTTGGAGCTATATTTTTATTCACCACATGATATGTGTTTTGCTTGGAGCGTCATGTCATTTTCTTTAGCTTTGCTTGCTGTTTGAATAAAGTATCAAGATCTGAAATTCTTTAATGAGAGAGAGTCTTCGCATAGTTGCTCATTGATCTTCACTTATATCTTTCGGAGTAGTTTGTCATTTGCTCTAGTGCTTCACTTATATCTTTTAGAGCATGGTGGTAGTTTTATTTTGAAGAAATAGATGAACTCTCATACTTCACTTATATTATTTTGAGAGTCTTAAATAGCATGGTAATTTGCTTAATGTTAATATACTTGGTATTCAAGATATGTGAAACTTTCTTTTGAGTGAATTGAATACTAAGATAAGTTTGATGCTTGATAATTGTTTTGAGATATGGAGGTGATAATATCAAAGTTGTGCTAGTTGAGTAATTGTGAATTTGAGAAATGCTTTTGTTGAAGTCAGCAAGTCCCGTAGCATGCACGTATGGTTAAAGTTGTGTAACAAATTTGAAACATGAAGTGTACCTGGCTTGTGCATCCTTATGAGTGGCGGTCGGGGACGAGCGATGGTCTTTTCCTACCAATCTATCCCCCTAGGAGCATGCGCGGTGTACTTGGTTTTTGATGACTTTTAAATTTTTGCAATAAGTATATGAGTTCTTTTGACTAATGTTGAGTCCATGGATTATACGCACTTTTACCTTTCCACCTTTGCTAGCCTCTTCGGTACCGTGCATTGCCCTTTCTCACCTTGAGAGTTGGTGCAAACTTCGCCGGTGCATCCAAACCCCGTGATACGATACGCTCTATCACACATAAACCTCCTTATATCTTTCTCAAAACAGCCACCATACCTACCTACCATGGCATTTCCATAGCCATTCTGAGATATACTGCCATGCAACTTCCACCACAATCATCATGACATACATTACTTTTGTCATATTGCCATTGCATGATCATGTAGTTGACATCGTATTTGTGGCAAAGCCACCATGCATTATTTTTCATACATGTCACTCTTGATTCATTGCACCATCCCGGTACACTGCCGGAGGCATTCATATAGA